>NC_057803.1:458414773-458462184 GCF_018294505.1 Triticum aestivum
ACCCCCACAAGGGAGGAGACCTAACTAGACTAGGGAAGGGGCTCCACACCCTTTCCTTCTCCTACTCCCTCTCCTTCCCCCTTTCCACCTCCATGAGAAGGAAAAGAAGGGGGGGGCGAATTGTAACGCCCCGGACACACCCACCGATGGTAGTTACTCCTGTTGGGATCTAGACTGGCCCCATAGATCAATACTAGTCTTTTTTGCGCACTTTGTCCTCTCTCATGCACACCCGAGAGCAACTTCTCGGTCGGTCACCCATCCTGAAACTACTCCAAGCTGAGCATGCTTAACTTTGGAGTTCTGTCCGAATGGGCTCCCGGAAAATAAGGAATTCCTTATTGATATGAGTAGTCTATCATCCCTATTAAGCCAGGCTATCACATACACCCCCACTCAGAGGAACCAACGTCCTTGTCGGGCCAAAGGAACCTTCCCTCTTGGCACATACGTCTCTGCATCCAGTCCGATACATGTGCCATGCCGGGTGCCACGACGGGTCACAAACGTCATGAACAACATGACCGCGCACCTGTCCGCAAAAATCCGTGTAACCGCAAGGGTTGGCTATGATACCAACTTGTAATGCCCCGGACACACCCGCCGGTGGTCGTTACTCCTGGCGGGATCTAGACTGGCCCCACAGATCAATACTAGTCTTTTCTGCGCACTTTGTCCTCACTCGTGCGCACCCGGGAGCAACTTCCCAGTCGGTCACCCATCCTGAAACTACTCCAAGATGAGCATGCTTAACTTTGGAGTTCTGTCCGAATGGGCTCCCGGAAAAGAAGGAATTCCTTATTGATATGAGTAGTCTATCATCCCTATTAAGCCAGGCTATCACACGAATCCTACTAGGACTAGGAGTCCTAGTAGGACTCCCCCCTTATGGCATGCCCCCTAGGGCCGGCCTCCTCCCTCTCCCGCCTTTATATACGTGGGTAGGTCAGCCCTTGGAAACACAATTGTTGTTCTCCTAGCCGTGTGCGGTGCCCCCCTCCAGAGTTTACTCCTCCGGTCATAGCTTCATAGTGCTTAGGTGAGGCCCTGCGCGGATCACATCACCATCACCGTCACCACACCATCGTGCTGATGGAACTCTCCCTCGACCCTCTATTGGATCAAGAGTTCGAGGGACGTCATCGAGCTAAACATGTGCTGAACACCGAGGTGCCGTACGTTCGGTACTTGGATCGGTTGGATCGTGAAGACGTTCAACTACATCAACCATGTTATCCTAACGCTTACGCTTTCGGTCTACGAGGGTACATGGACACACTCTCCCCCTCTCGT
The DNA here is from genome assembly GCF_018294505.1 of Triticum aestivum. NCBI lineage: Eukaryota > Viridiplantae > Streptophyta > Magnoliopsida > Poales > Poaceae > Triticum > Triticum aestivum. Next base: position 458,416,067 of record NC_057803.1, read on the forward strand.
TGCTATGCATCTCCTAGATAGATCTTGCATGATCATAGGAATTTTTTTGAAATAGCATGCTACGTTCTCCAACGTTTCTTGCAATGGGCGTGCGTTGTGGCGGGTTTAATCTTCCTGTGTCCTCACCTAGTGACAGTAGGGGTAGGGAGGCATGTATTGTATTGTTGCCATTAAGGATAAAAATATGGGGTTTATATCATATTGCTTGAGTTTATCCCTCTACATCATGTCATCTTGCTTAAGGCGTTACTCTGTTCTTATGAACTTAATACTCTAGATGCACGCAGGAGTCGGTCGATGTGTGGAGTAATAGTAGTAGATGTAGAATTGTTTTGGACTACTTGTCACAGACGTGATGCCTATATTCATGATCATTACCTTAGATATCTTTATAAATTTGCGATTTTCTATCAATTGCTCAATAGTAATTTGTTTACCCACCGTATGTTTTCTTCAAGAGAGAAGCCTCTAGTGAAATCTATGGCCCCTGGGTCTATTTTCCATCATATATTTTCATATCTATAAAACTAAAAAACCAAAAATACGTTGCTGCAATTTATTTATATTTACTTTATTTTTCCTTTTACTTATCTGTAATATCTATCTCTATTAGATCTCACTCTTGCAAGTGAACGTGAAGGGATTGACAACCCCTTTTTCGCGTTGAGTTCTAGTGTTTGTTAGTTTGTGCAGGTGCATATATTGGGGACTTGCTTGTGCCTCCTACTGGATTGATACCTTGGTTCTTAACTGTGGAAAATACTTATCTCTACTTTGCTACATCACCCTTTCCTCTTCAAGGGAAAAATCAACGCAATCTCAAGAAGTAGCAAGCTACAAGCAAAGCTTACTCATCCAACTCTGGATAAGATTTTCTCTCATTCACTTCACACGAATACATAGGATTTTGGTTGAGGATCATGTTAGTTTTCTGACTTTGTTCACTTAAACAACACTTGACAATTCAGTGGTTCCTATGACTCAATCAAGAAGAAAATAAAACTACAAAAGAAACTATTTCTTCGCACTCCATTGTCTTCAAGTGAATGTCTTCACATGTCATTATCTTCGATGTCACGAACCACCATTGTCTTCATTGTCTTCATACGCTTTTAGGGGTCATATCTGATGGGTAAACCAAATAAATGGGGGACTTGTACCTGTGTTCTCTAGTGAATCTCACAAATACATTAGTCCCTCAACCATGTTTGTCGTCAATACTCCAAAACCAACCAGGGGTGGCACTAGAAGCACTTACAATCTCCCCCTTTTTGGTGATTGATGACAAACTGGTTGAAGTTTTCAACGGGGATAAAAATATGTGAAAGTTAAGGTACATGGTCATTGGCTTCATGAAGTTGAAAGGGCTCCCCCTGCAGATGTGCATATAAGTAATTTGCCTTTGAATGCAAATGCATATTGCAGGTTCTACTTTATGGAGATCTCCTTCTGTTCATGAAGTCAAATCATCGTGCATACCAAAAATGTTTTGAAGATAAATGACATGCACAATTATAAATGGGCGTCTGCAGAATGATTTCATGCACATAAGATAGAAATTCAACCACGTAATCAAAACAACAGAAAATGTAGCAGACGTCTCATCTGGACTTAAGTGTTACAACTCAAAAACCAACAGTTCACGAACAAGAGTTACAAGACTTAACAAAAATAAGGCACCTGACCCATATAGACCCTCTTGAAGACTGTCAACCCATACAAAAAGGAATGAAGACATAGGGTGTCTAAGCGTTCCCCGGAGGTGTTGATGAAGTTGTTGGGGTAGCCAGGTCGACGTTGGAGTTGGGCGGTGTAGAGGGCCCTGATGCAGCATCGTGATGCAGTGAAGCCATAGCTAGTGAAGTGGCGTTGTCCTCCTCATCAATGACGCATGCAACAACAATTGGAGTGGATGCTAAGTAGTCAAAATCTTCAATTGATGGTGTATGACGCCAACTAGCTGATTGCGGAGGCTTGGAGTCAAACTTGTATCGTTTGGTGAAGCCATCTGCAATGAGATCATCTTCAGAACAGAGCATTGTGAGGTTCTTCCAAGCACGACGGCAGGCTTCATGAGCAACAAAAGAGTTCTTGGTTGAAAGGTTTCAAATATGATTGACATCCACAAGAAGACTTTGCATCTGACGCTTCATCCAGTCATGGTGCCTACCATGCTTCTGATGTAGAGAAACTGGAAGTTCTGTGTCATTGAGTACACGAGCACACTTATGAGGCCTTTGAGGAACTATGTTGGCGGTCACAACAGTGTTAGCACGATGCGGTAGGCGAAGCTGACCGGCAAGTGAACCAACATCAATAGTAGGATTTGGCACATGAGTGGCTTTAAGAGGTGTTGAGAAGCTCGGAAAGGCAGCATAGTCTTCATGAACTAGTTCCTTCGCAGGTTCTGGATAGATGGCTTCATGAGAAATATCTACCTCAAGCAGGAAGACAACATGACTGCGCATTGAAGCTTGATAGTTGACCGATGAGTGAAGCTTAATAAGACGCATAATCCATGGTGCATAGAATTTCAGGCCAAATAGATCAATGCCTGAAGCTACCAACTGCCTGATGAAGAAATCAGGTGTATTGAAGAGGATGCCATTGAGAATGTAGAAGACCAATGTCTTCATGGTGCCTTCAAGCTTCATAGAGGAGGAGTGCCCTTTGATTGGCCATAGAGTATGCCTCACAATATGGTAAATGGTGCGGGGCACGTACTCGAGGACATTGACGAAGAACTGTGTGGGGTACTCAGCATCTGTAGGCAGTGGCTTAAATCATAGATAGCATTTGGCTCATACTTGGCTCAAGCTTTTGGAAGATGCTTTCAAGTTCCTTTTCATAAAGCCGACAAGCTGGCTCATGAAGATCACCAGGAGTGGGCAGGGAGGTGAGCTCGATGATATCCTGAGCTCTGGCTTCATGATGCCTTTGAGGAGTGGGCAGGGAGGTCATCCACTCAAGGACCCATGTCTTCGGATCCCTGTTGTAGCTTGATATGTGCAATTGAAAGTGCGTTATATCGACTAGAGGGGGGGTGAATAGGCGATTTTTATGAAAGTCTTCAAAACATGGAAGTTATGAAGACAAACGATAGAAATAAACCTATTACCCTGCAGCAGAAGGTAGACTACACTAGGCAAGCCATAGTCAAGTATTCAATGGAGTGAAAGCATAATGACTAATAGCAGCAATGTAGTAAGGATCAGGTAGGAAGATATTATGAAGCCAAACAGAAAACACAGTCACTCAGTGAAGATAAAAGATAGTGCAATCATACAATGACTTCACAAGGACCAACAGTAAGTAAAGGGAAGGAAAGGATGAAACCAGTGACACGTTGAAGACAATGATTTGTTGGACCAGTTCCAGTTGCTGTGACAACTGTACATCTGGTTAGGGCGGCTAGGTATTTAAACCTGAGGACACACAGTCCCGGACACCCAGTCCTGAACACGCAGCTTGGGACACCCAGTCCTCACCGTATTCCCCTTGAGCTAAGGTCACACAGACCTCGCCCAATCACTCTGGTAAGTCTTCAAGGTAGACTCCCAAACCTTCACAGACTTTGTTCACCAGCAATCCACAATGTCTCTTGGATGCTCAGAACGCGACGCCTAACCGGCTGGAGGATTCACAGTCCTCAAGTGTAATAAGTCTTCAGATCACACAGACAAGAAGACTTAAGTGATGCCTAATTCTCTTTGGCTCTGGGTGGTTAGGGCTTTATCCTCGCAAGGAATTCTCTCTCAAAGGCTTCGAGGTGGGTTGCTCTCAAACGACAAAAGCCGTACTCTAAATCTGAGCAGCCAACCATTTATGGTTGTAGGGGGTGGGCTATTTATAGCCACTTGGCAACCCGACCTGATTTGTCCGAAATGACCCTGGGTCACTAAGGAACTGACATGTGTTCCAACGGTCAGATTTCAAACTCACACGGCAACTTTACTTGGGCTACAAGCAAGGCTGACTTGTCCGACTCTGGACAAGATTCGCTCTCAAAGTCTTCACTCGAAGACATAGGTTTTGTTTAAGCATCACTTCAGTCATTCTGACTGGTTCTCTTGGACGCCACTTAACAGTACGGTGGTTCCTATGACTCAACAAAGAGGAAGAAAAAGAACTACGAAAGATCTAAGTCTTCGAGCTCCATAGGCTTCATGCGATGTCTTCTCTTGTCATAGTCTTCAATGTGAATATCTTCATATACCACCTTTGACTTCAATGTCTTCATACATTTTTAGGGGTCATCTCTGGTAGGAAAACTGAATCAATGAGGGACTTCTACCTGTGTTATCCTGCAATTCTCACAAACACATTAGTCCCTCAACTAGGTTTGTCGTCAATACTCCAAAACCAACTAGGGGTGGCACTAGATGCACTTACAATCTCCCCTTTTTTGGTGATTGATGACAAACTAGTTGAAGTTTTCAACGGGGAATATAGTCTGTGAAATTGTAAAGGATAAGGAATTGTCTTCATAAGTTTCAAGGGCACCCCCTGAAGATGTGCATATAAGTAATTTGCTTTTGGAATGCAAATGCACATGGCAGGTTGTACTTGTGGAGATCCACTTCAACTTATGATGACAATCCACTATGCATGAGAAAGTATGTGAAGATAATGACATGCATAATGGAAAATGGACGTCTGCAGAATGATCTAAGTGCGGAATTTATCATCGCACATGCGGAATTTATCATCGCAACACAAGGTGGCAAATAAGTAGCAGACGACCATCGAGTTTAAGTGTTACAACTCAAAGAACCAAATGTAGCAAAACGAGAGTTGCAAGCACGAAGCAAAATATAAAGCGCCCGCCCATATGGACCCGCTTGAAGACTATAAAATGCATATGCTTCTCCCCCTTTTGTCAGTAAGGACCAAAAAGGTTTGAAGACATAGAGCATCTACTCGTTCCCATGAAGAGTAGGTGAAGCAGCAGGGTCGTTGGTGGTGTTTGGTGGTGCAGAACAGCTTGGAGCAGAGTCGAAGCGTGCTGAAGTAGCATCATCTTCATCCCCGATCACTCTGGCATTCACAGTTGCAGCAGAGGAAGAGAACTCAGAGTCTTCAAGGGATGGAGTTCGTCGCAGCACTGCCCTTCGAGGAGGTGTGGAGTCAAACTTGAATCGCTCAGAGACGCCATCCTCTTGAAGATCATCTTCAGAACACATCAGCGTCAGCCCTTTCCATGTGCGGCGAGAGGTTTCATGGGCAACAAAAGCATTCTTGGTGGCAAGATTGCGAATGCGATTAACATCCACCAAGAGGTTTTGCATTTGACGCTTCAGCCAGTCATGATGCCTATCCTGTTTCTGATGAAGAGCCACAAGAAGCTCTCGATCGTTGAGAACACGAGTGCGCTTCTTGGGTCGTGGAGTAGTTGTACTGTCAGTGGCTTCAGTGAGAGCAGGATGCGGTGCACATGTAGTGCCAGCCAAAGGATACACACGAGTTACGGCTTAAACGCCTTCAATGTTCTGAGAAAAACTTTGATGCTCTGCATTCTGAAGACTTAGAGGTTCCTTGGCAAGCTCAGGATAGATGGCTTCAATAGACATATCCACATCAGGCAAAAAGATCCGATGATTGCGGGCAGAGGGCTGATATGAGATAGCAGAGTGAAGTTTGATCAGCTGCATCACCCAAGGGGCGTAGAACTTCAAACCAAACAGATCAGAGCCAGATGCAGCAAGTTGGAGAATGAATAAATCCTGTGTATTGAAGCATTTTCCATGAAGAATGTAGAAGACCAAAGTCTTCATTGCACCTTCCAGCTTGGCATGGGGAGAATGTCCTTTGATTGGCCAGAGAGTTCGCCTTATGATGTGATAAATGGTTCTTGGCAGATACTCAAGGTCTTCAACGAAGAACTCCATGGGATAAGCAGCATCTTGGGGCAATGGCTTCATCATACTGAGCATCTGACTCATATTAGGTTCAGTCTTCTGAAAGATGCTCTCAATAGCTTCACTATGAAGCTGACAGCCATGCTCGTAGAGATCACCAGGAGTGGGCAAACCAGTGAGCTCAATGATGTCAAAGGCTTTGGCTTCGTGATGAACGTTTCCTGTCATCCACTCCAGGACCCAAGTCTTCGGATCTCTGTTATACCCGCGGATGTGAAGTGTGGCATAGAATTGGAGCAGCAACTCTTCATTCCAATGCTCTTGGTCAGTGACGAATGGCAGCAGTCCAACCTCTTTGAAGCAATCCAGAGCTTCTTCCAGACAGGGCAGACCAGCTATTGCTTTAATGTCAAGGCGCTTGTGTGGGAAGATGCGACCTTGGTTGTAAAGAACGCATGAGTAATAGCTTCGCTGCGGATAACTCCAGAACCGATCAGATGATATTCTTTCCCTTGAGTAGGGGTTCCTGGAGCTATTGAAGAATGTGTTGTCTGCTCTGAAGCCATTGATATTGAAGGAGCCAGGTGCTGATGCAGGACCTGGGAACCTTCGCAATCTTGGGATTGGCTTTTGCACCTAAGGCATGTGCTCAACATGATAGTCGAACTGGGGACCAGCAGCAGACGCAGAAACAGAAGCGGCGGGATCAGTGGCTTCGCTGACTTCTGGTGCTTTTGTTGGTGAGGGCTCCACATTAGCTTCAGCCATGACAGCGTCAGTGGCTTCAGTGGTGTTGGTGGTGGCAGCCTCAAGATGTTCAACCTCCACTTGACGAGCAGGAGGGTCGGTCACGATCACGTTCTCCTCGAGAACCGCTTCTTGGTGGGACAGGGGAGTGGCAACTTGTGGGACTTCTTCTTCAGCGGCTAATGCAGCCGGATTGTCTTCAGCAGAGACTTGAGGCCTTGGACCTTTGCGAAGCCTGCGCAACGCGGGTGACGCCTGTGGAGTTGCTGTTGGCTGGGCCTCAAAGTCTTCTTCCTCTTGTGGGCGATCCGCCCATGAAGCATCCTATGCAATTGGCGTCAGTGGATGACCAATGCTGATGAGTTCGATGTGCGTGAGCACAGGCGATGATACCTGTTGGTGCTCTAGCTGAGGAAGGGTTGCATCATCTTCAACATGGTCATGGTGACTAATGTCTTCAGCAGCAATGGGATCGGCTGCTGGAAAGTCTTCAGCTTCATGAGCCTCTGTGAAAGCAGGCTCATGGACAGTCAGTTGACGTTCTTGTGGATCGGCGTCAGGGTGAACCATGGAAATAGGTTCAACAATCAAGGGCTCTGTGGGAGCAGCCCGTTCCTTCTTGGTCTTTCTTTTCTTCTTGGCGGGGGCAGTAGCAGAGGCTTCAGGATGTTTTTTCTTCCTTGCTTCAGCCTCAGCAGTCCTGGTCTTCTTTAGTTCTGAAGCGGTTGACCTGGCCTTTGGCTTCGGGCCAGTCATGCTAGTTGGGAAGACAAGGGGATCTGCTTCCTGCCTTGGTGCTTCGGGTTCAGCCATAGCGGGCTTCTTCGTCTTCTTGGCAGCCATCCTGGGGTCGATGCCAGGACACCCAAGGGCCTTGCGCTTCTCAGCCTCATTGTAGGCTTGCACACACCTATCAGCCAAGACCTTCATGCGCTCACGAGAACCCTGAGCTTCTGCACATTTCTTTAGAAAGGCTTCCTTGAGCTTGTGCAGCATAATCTTGAAGTTCTTCACGTCTTGCACGCTGAGCTTGGCCATATGCTTCTTGAACTGAGATTTCTCAAAGTCAATCTTCTGCTTCAGTTCAACAATGCGCTTCAGTTCAACAATCTCTGAAGCAATGGCACCATGGAAGGCGACACTGAGGCCAATGGGTAGTTGCAGATCGTCGAAGCTGATGTTTGGCGCGTCAAACCATTCATCAATGAAGTTGTGGATGATTGTTACATCAAAGAGAGGCGGATCATTGAAGATTTCTGCTTCTTCTTTGCTCTTGATGAGTTGCTCAAGAGCGTCATCTGCGAGATCTTCATCACTTGACAGATCAATGGCATCATTGCGCAGAATGGCAGCAGCAGTTAGCTCTTGGATGGTGTGTGGCAGAGGCAACTTGACCTTCTGGGGCTTGGAGATGCGTGACAAATCTTCAGACTGCACACTGTCTTCAGGAGGTGCAGTTTCTAGTGGCTTCGCTCGTGAGATTTTTGGTGAAGGGGCAGGCTTTGAAGCTTTAGGCTTCTTCAACTTCTTTGGCTTCGGCGCTGCAGGCGATTCATCTGATTCAAGTCAGTTGCAGGCTCATTCACGGCTATCCCTTGAACCAAGATATGGGTGATGAGACCTTCAAGGTTGTAGAAAGGACCGACGACATTGGGTTCTGCATCACGGGTGCTGTCAGCCCTTGGAGCAGAAGGACCAGGGTTGAAGTCTAGTCCCAATGTCTTCTTGTTCTACTTCGCTGAGTTCTGGGCAAACTAAAAGTTGCGCTTGAACAGAATGTCGTCACGACACCATAGCAGTGACGATGGGTCAGCATCCGCAGGCTGTGGTCCACGGACCATGCAGGGATAGAAGCCTTGTTCAATGGCTTCATCTCTGGTCCTGGGTTGAATATTTTTGTAGAGGATGTCTCCCCATGGTCGCTTGATGGCATTCTTTTCAGCATATTCCTTTGTCACAAATCTGTACTTGAACCACTGTTCTGCCCAATAGCGTCGAATCCATTGGATTCGTGTTTTGCGCTGATTGTAATCCTCTTCAGGATCTGTCTTGTACAGTTCTGAGAGGTCATCTGGCAGATCTCTTGATGTTTCTCCATGACGCTTTCTGCCACCCTTCCTTGCTGATTTCTATGAAGCCATGAACTTTAAACTGAAAGGCTTCAATACGTTCAAAGGCTTCAAGGGCTTTCGCTTGCTGGACAGACAGGAACTAGCTTCGGGAGAATTGATATGATGCTGTAAGAATTCTGCAAATGAATGCAGACTATGAGAACCAAGGGATTCTCCCACGGACATGTACCTGTGACAGCATTAAGGTGCGAGGGAAGGGGAAGAGGTCATATGCATTCTCAGAAGATTTTGAATATAAATCAGTATAAAAGACATTGACCTCATCGTGCGAATACATTCACTCATAGATAAGGAGTTGGTTCCAGATTTGTACGAATCCAGAGATCAGTACAAGTGAGGAATCTAACTACTTTGTGAAGCATAAGTGAATATACTAGGCATGTTATGAGATGTAGTATGAGAGAGATCTAACTTGTGTGAATAGAAACTGCTTGTGGTAGAAAGTGACAAAGCCATAGGATCAACGGTGCCATAAAAAGGAAGTTTTATTTACCACACTAAGAACTGCTAGACGGAGTGGAAGAGGAGGCCGAGCAGTTCGATCTTCCGTGCCCTAACTTGGCGACGGAGGACACCTATGGCGATGGCGGAGAGGATGATGTCCACGGTCGGCGTGAAGACGGCGTCGGAGAGGTTGCGGCAGCGAAGCGCTTCGTCGCCGGCGTCGTCGAGGGATAGCGGTGGCGCTAGGGTTCGTGCGAGAGTGGAAGAAGAGATAATGACCGCTGTGAAGTGTGTATTTATAGGTACAGGGGCGGCACTGCGTTATTACACAGGTGCCCCTGGCGATTCGCATCTGAGGAACACGTGGCCATCATGCAGAATTTTGGGGTTTGTTCCACGTCCCACGCACGCCTGGATTGTCGGGTGGACGTTCCTACTTCTCCAGGTTTCATGTGGAGGAATGAGCATTGAAAGCGGACTTAAGGTTTGTCTCTGTATCTTCTGCAGACAAGGACGCAGAGAAGACATTCGACAGTTTCAATAGAATGCATATGATTTGGAGAGATAGAGTTTGAGATAGAAAGCACAGAGAGGTTAGGGTCCGATCACATTCACTTAGTTCAAAAGATTCAACAAGAAGACATAGCTATAAGTGAATGCTGTAGAGGACAGAACACTAGTATATATGTATATAATCAACATAGTGAAGATAATCATGAAAACATGTTGAGATTGAAGCCAAACCAAATGTGAAGACATAGCAAGGTAACGCCATGAGTGAAACACTTCAAATAGAACATTTGGTGGTGGCGTAGCGTATAGGAAGTATTAGACCCAGACACGGCGCACAATTATCGTGGCGCTCCGAAGTCAAATTCCACATTAATGTATTCACACTTAGAATGTATGTCTTCATTGATTGAAGATATACTTTACTTCGTGTGTTGCACATCTAAGTCATCAATATGCATAAGGGTTAGGATGTGTGCCTGATCACAGGACATTTGAGGATTCCAGGATATTTAGCTCACACCGTAACTTCCAAAATCTCTTCTCATCCAAGGGCTTGGTGAAGATATCTGCCAATTGCTCTTCAGTGTTGACATGTATGATATCAATATCTTCCTTAACAACATGATCTCTGAGAAAGTGATGACGAATTTCAATGTGTTTTGTCTTCGAGTGCTGAACTGGGTTGTTGGCAATCTTGATGGCGCTTTCATTGTCGCAGTAGAGTGGCACTTGCTTCAGATGAATGCCATAGTCCTTGAGTGTTTGCTTCATCCACAGAAGCTGAGCGCAGCAAGATCCAGCAGCAATGTATTCAGATTCAGCAGTGGAGCGAGATACACAGTTCTGCTTCTTTGAAGACCAACATACAAGTGATCGTCCCAAAAAATGACATGTGCCTGATGTAAACTTGCGATCCACTTTGTCACCAGCATAATCAGCATCCGAGAATCCAACCAGATCAAACTCTGAGCCCTTTGGATACCATAATCCTAGAGTTGGGGTGTGAGCCAAATATCGAAGAATTCGCTTCACAGCTAAGTGATGCGACTCCTTTGGTGCCGCTTGGAATCGAGCACACATGCAAACACTAAGCATAATATCTGGCCTAGATGCACATAGATAAAGTAAAGAACCAATCATGGAGCGGTATACCTTTTGATCGAACTCTTTACCATTGTCGTCAGGACCCAGATGATGCTTGGCTGGCATTGGCGTCGTGATGCCTTTGCAGTCTTGCATAACGAACTTCTTCAGGCAATCTTTGAGATACTTCTCTTGAGATATGAAGATGCCATTGCGTTGCTGTCGTATTTGAAGACCGAGAAAGAACTTCAGCTCTCCCATCATAGACATTTGATATTGCTCTTGCATCATAAATCCAAACTCTTCACTGTACTTCTGATTGGTGCACCCGAAGATAATGTCATCCACATATATTTGGCACACAAACAGTTCACCATCATATGTCTTCGTGAAGAGAGTGGGGTCGAGGGAACTAGGTATGAAGCCTTTGCTCTTCAGGAAGTATTTGAGTGTGTCATACCAGGCCCGAGGGGCTTGTTTGAGGCCATACAGTGCCTTCTTGAGCTTGTATACCATGTCAGGATGTTTTGGATCTTCAAAGCCAGGTGGTTGTGCAACATACACTTCTTCTTCAATCTTGCCATTGAGAAAGGCGCTCTTCACATCCATTTGATAAAGAAGTGTGTTGTGATGATTTGCATAGGCCAGCAGTATGCGTATGGCTTGAAGTCTAGCCACATGAGCAAATGTTTCATCGAAGTCAATGCCTTCCACTTGAGTATATCCTTGAGCAACGAGACGAGCTTTGTTTCTGACAACTTGATCGTGCTCATCTTGTTTGTTGCGGTATATCCATTTTGTGCCTATTATGTTGTGCTTCCGAGGATCGGGACGCTTAACCAGTTCCCATACATTATTCAACTCAAACTGTTGAAGCTCTTCTTGCATAGCTTGAATCCATTCAGGTTCCATGAAGGCTTCTTCAACTTTCTTGGGTTCTGTTATTGAGACGAATGCGAAGTGCCCACAGAAATTGCTAGCTGAGTTGCCCTTGAACGAGTGAGTGGACCGGGTGCATTGATGCTATCAATTATTCTTTCAATCTGCACTTCATTGGCAACACGAGGATGTACAGGGCGAAGATTTTGCTCTTGCTGATCATTGTCGTTGTTAGAGGGAATGTCTTCAGGCTGAGCATTGTCTTCAGGTTGATCAGGCGCTGAGATGATAAGTTCTTCTTCAGGATGAGCTTCAGAAGGTATAATTTCTCCAGTTCCCATTAGCTTGATTGATTCACTGGATGGAACTTCATCTAGCACATTTGGCAGGTGCTCTCTTTGTGAACCGTTGGTCTCATCGAACCGCACACCCACTGTTTCAACCACTTTATAATGAAAGAGATTGAAGACTTTGTAGGAGTGCGAATCCTTTCCATATCCAAGCATAAAACCCTCATGTGCTTTTGGTGCAAACTTTGAGGTGTGATGTGGGTCCTTGATCCAGCACCTGGCGCCAAATACTCTGAAGTAAGTGACATTTGGCTTCTTACCAGTAAGGAGCTCATAAGATGTCTTGTTTAGAAGCTTGTGAAGATAAACACGATTGATTGTATGGCATGCAGTATCGATGGCTTCGGGCCAGAATTTTCTTGGAGTCTTGTATTCATCTAGCACCGTTCTAGCCATCTCAATGAGTGTTCTGTTCTTGCGTTCGACGACGCCATTCTGCTGTGGCATGTATGGGGCTGAGAATTCATTTGTGATGCCCAAGGTATCAAGATGTGTATCAAGGCCAGTGTTCTTGAATTCAGTGCCATTGTCACTTCTGATATGCTTTATCTTGGCGCCATAGTTGTTCATTGCTCGATTGGCTAAGCGTTTGAAGACATCCTGCACTTCAGTCTTGTAAAGGATTATGTGCACCCAAGTATATCTAGAATAATCATCAATAATGACAAAGCCATAGAGAAAAGCAGTAGTGGTAAGAGTTGAGTAATGAGTGGGACCGAAAAGATCCATGTGAAGCAGTTCGAAGGGTCGAGTAGTAGTCATGATTGTCTTTGAGGGATGTTTGGCCCTCGTCATCTTTCCTGCCTCACAGGCACTGCATAAGTGATCTTTCTTGAACTTGACACCCTCGATGCCTATGACATGCTTCTTCTTTGCAGGGTGTGGAGGTTCCTCATGCCAGCATGCCCAAGCCTCCGATGCGAGAGTCAGCATTCTAAAGCTTTTGCTAGAAGACATACGGCAAGCTGTGGTCCTGCTGAGAAATCTACCACGTACAAATCATCTTTTCGATACCCTTCAAATACTAGAGACTTGTCAGATTCCATTAGAACAAGGTAACGATATTTTCCAAATATTACGATCATGTTTAAATCGCAAAGCATTGAGACATACATTAAGTTGAAGCCAAGGGATTCAACAAGCATGACTTTATCCATGTGTTGATCTCTTGAGATTGCAACTCTACCTAGACACAATACCTTACTTTTACCAGTGTCAGCAAATGTGATGTGGCTGTTGTCGGATGGACGTAAGGTTGAGTCCATAAGAAGGCTTCTTTTGCCAGCCATGTGATTTGTACACCCACTATCAATAATCCATTCTGAAGACGCTGGTGTCGTACCCTACAGTGCAGTTAGGGGGATAGGCTTCACGAAGAGAATTGTGAAGCAAAAACATTTGACGAACGAGTGGGTTATGAAAGCTTAGATCCAGATTAGGACTAATAGGGAGAGTAGCAAGCGATTCAGGAACGAAGTACATAGTAAGACCATTCGGGCATTTGATCTTGGGCCCTACAAGATGTTTAAGGTCCCTAGCAATAGCGTCAGACGATTTTGGTTTTCTGCTGGAGACCTTTCCCTGCAAAAGAGAGGTAAGCTTTCTTAGCCACCCACATCTTCAAGGGTGGCTTAGAAGCAATAAGTCTAAGTGCAGCATCTGAGAACTTTGGCTTTGGAGCCCTAGCAAACAGTCTCGCAGGCGGACAATAGTACTCATAATAATAAGCAGAATAGTTCTTGGTCTTGTGAACATGGCGGTTTGATGAACCGCTCTCGTATTCATAGGCCTGAGTATGGTTTCCCTGCAAAACATTTGCGTTAGTGCGACTCAGGTGAGTCCTCTGTCTGTATGAAGCCTTTGGACCGTATGAAGCCTTTGGTCTGAGGTTTGTCTTCTTCACGTGAGGTGTCATGATGACATTCACAGGAAGATTCTCCAGACACTTTTTCGGAACCTAGATCTTCTTCATAGGCGGTCCATTCCTGCAGTTAGTACCAATGTACCTGGCAAACACTTCACCATTTTGATTCTTAAATAGTTTATAGTTTGCATCAAAGGATTCATCAATGACAATGGGGTTTGCACAAGTGAACCCAGATAGAGTGGATGGATCTGCTGAAAATTCCTTTGCAGCAACCCATGTGGTTTTGGGGTACTGCTCAGGTTTCTAGTAAGAGCCATCAGCATTCATTTTCCTTACGAACCCAACACCCTCTTTCCTCGTGTTTCGGTTCAAGATCTGCTTTTTGAGGACATCACATAGGGTCTGATGCCCTTTAAGACTTTTGTACATCCCTGTTTCAAGCAATGTCTTCAACCTCGCACTCTCATCAGCAATAGCAGTGGAATCCTCAGCAGAGGGGTTAGTTCCCACATCAACAGTTGAAGATATTGCAACAGTAGCAGCAGTAGAACATTCAGCAACAGTAGTAGCATTATCACGCTCAATGCATTTAAGACATGGTGGTTCAAATCCTTCCTGAGCGGAGCTGATCTGTTCGGCGCGAAGTGACTCATTTTCCTTTTGAAGATCTTCATGAGCCGCTCTCAACTTCTCAAGATCTTGCTTCCTTTGAAGATAATCATAGGAAAGCTTTTCATGAGTTGTTGAGAGCGTTTCATGATGACTTTCAAGTTCCTCATACTTAACGTGAAGATTTTTTATGTCTTCAATTAAGGACTCAAATTGAGTCATTTTAGCACCTAACAGATCATCGCTTCTGTCTAACAGTTTTTGAATATGTTCCATAGCTTTCTGTTGTTCAGTTGCAATTTTAGCAAGTGTTTTGTAGCTGGGTTTTGAACCACAATCAGAGTCATCGTCACTAGATGTTCGATAGTGAGTAGTGCGTGTGTTTACCTTGGCACCGCGTGCCATCAAGTAGTAGGTAGAAGCGGAGTAGTCCTTGTCATTTGCATCGGTGTCGGTGATGACATCATTATCTTCAGTGTTGAAGATGGACTTGGCAACGCATGCTGTAGCCAGACTTGTGATGCCTGAATCGGACTCCTCCTCAGACTCCACCTCTGCCTCCTCAGAAGCGGACTCCTCCTCTGAATCCATTTCCTTGCCAACAAACGCACGTGCCTTGCCAGATGAGCTCTTCTTGTGTGATGAAGACTTTGAGGAAGACTTGGAAGAAGACTTTGAGTATTTCTTCTTCTTCTTGTCGTCAGAGTCATATTCCTTGCTCTTCTTCTTCTTTTTGTTCTCATTGTCCCACTGCGGACACTTAGAGATGAAGTGGCCAGGTTTCGTGCACTTGTGACATGTTTTCTTCTTGTAGTCGAGAGCAGAAGCTTCATCATTCCTTGAGCTTGATCGGGAAGACTTTCTAAAACCTTTCTTCTTGGTGAATTTTTGGAACTTCTTCACAAGCATAGCAAGTTCCCTTCCAATGTCTTCAGGATCATCCGAACTGCTGTCAGATTCTTCTTCAGATGAGGAGACAACTTTTGCCTTCAAAGCATGAGTTCGCCCATAGTTTGGACCGTAGATATCTCTTTTCTCAGAAAGCTGAAACTCATGTGTGTTGAGCCTCTCAAGTATGTCAGACGGATCAAGTGTCTTGAAATTAGGACGTTCTTGAATCATCAGGGCTAGGGTGTCAAACGAACTATCAAGTGATCTTAGTAGTGTCTTGACGACTTCATGCTTGGTGATCTCAGTAGCGCCGAGGTCTTGAAGCTCATTTGTGATGTCAGTGAGTCGGTCAAATGTGAGATGGACATTCTCATTGTCATTTCGCTTGAAGCGGTTGAAGAGGTTGCGAAGGACACTGATTCTCTGATCTCTCTGGGTTGAGACGCCTTCATTGACCTTGGAGAGCCAGTCCCAGACCAGCTTAGATGTTTCCAAAGCACTCACATGGCCATACTGTCCTTTGATCAGATGACCACAGATGATATTCTTGGCAGTAGAGTCTAGTTGAACGAACTTCTTGACATCAACAGCAGTGACACCTTCTCCAGCCTTGGGAACACCGTTCTTGACGACATACCATAGGTCGACGTCAATGGCTTCAAGATGCATGTGCATCGTATTCTTCCAGTAGGGATATTCAGTTCCATTGAAGACGGGGCACGCAGCGGAGACTTTAATTATCCCTGCAGTCGACATAGCTAAAACTCCAGGTGGTTAAACCGAATCACACAGAACAAGGGAGCACCTTGTTATGATACCAATTGAAAGTGCGTTATATCGACTAGAGGGGCGCCGTCTGCAGCGGAAGTTATGAAGTTATGAAGTCTGTTAGGCGATTTTTATGAAAGTCTTCAAAACGTGGAAGTTATGAAGACAAACGATAGGAATAAACCTATTACCCTGCAGTGGAAGGTAGACTACACTAGGCAAGCCATAGTCAAGTATTCAATGGAGTGAAAGCACAATGACTAATAGCAGCAATGTAGTAAGGATCAGGTAGGAAGATATTATGAAGCCAAACAGAAAACGCAGTCACTTAGTGAAGATAAAAGATAGTGCAATCATACAATGACTTCACAAGGGCCAACAGTAAGTAAAGGGAAGGAAAGGATGAAACCAGTGACACGTTGAAGACAATGATTTGTTGGACGAGTTCCAGTTGTTGTGACAACTGTACGTCTGGTTAGGGCGGCTAGGTATTTAAACCTGAGGACACACAGTCCCGGACACCCAGTCCTGAACACGTAGCTCAGGACACCCATTCCTCATCGTATTCCCCTTGAGCTAAGGTCACGCAGACCTCGCCCAATCACTCTGGTAAGTCTTCAAGGTAGACTCCCAAACCTTCACAGACTTCGTTCACCGGCAATCCACAATGTCTCTTGGATGCTCAGAACGCGACGCCTAACCGGCTGGAGGATTCACAGTCCTCAAGTGTAATAAGTCTTCAGATCACACAGACAAGAAGACTTAAGTGATGCCTAATTCTCTTTGGCTCTGGGTGGTTATGGCTTTATCCTCTCAAGGAATTCTCTCTCAAAGGCTTCGAGGTGGGTTGCTCTCAAACGACAAAAGCCGTACTCTGAATCTGAGCAGCCAACCATTTATGGTTGTAGGGGTGGGCTATTTATAGCCACTTGGCAACCTGACCTGATTTGTATGAAATGACCCTGGATCACTAAGGAACTGACACGTGTTCCAACGGTCAGATTTCAAACTCACACGGCAACTTTACTTGGGCTACAAGCAAAGCTGACTTGTCCGACTCTGGACAAGATTCGCTCTCAAAGTCTTCACTCGAAGACATAGGTTTTGTTTAAGCATAACTTCAGTCATTCTGACTGGTTCTCTTGGACCCCACTTAACAGTATGGTGGTTCCTATGACTCAACATAGAGGAAGAAAAAGAACTACGAAAGATCTATGTCTTCGAGCTCCATAGGCTTCGTGCGATGTCTTCTCTTGTCATAGTCTTCAATGTGAATATCTTCATATACCACCTTTGACTTCAATGTCTTCATACAATTTTAGGGGTCATCTCTGGTAGGAAAACTGAATCAATGAGGGACTTCTACCTGTGTTATCCTACAATTCTCACAAACACATTAGTCCCTCAACTAGGTTTGTCGTCAATACTCCAAAACCAACTAGGGGTGGCACTAGATGCACTTATAGCAATGTTGCATAAAATTGGAGCAGAAGCTCTTCATTCTAGTGATCCTTGTCAACGATAAAAGGAAGCCGGCCAACATCACAGAAGTAGTCAAGGGCTTCTTCCAGGCATGGCAGTCCAACCATGGCATCACAACAGAGGCGCTTGTGTGGAATGATTTTGTCCTAGTTGTACATGATGCATGAATAATAGCTTCGTTGTAGGTCACTCCAGAATCTATCTGAAGAGATTTGTGGCTTCTTGTAAGGTTTCTTGGCCTTGTCAAAAAAGTGTTGAGCTCTCTGAAGCTAAACACACTGAATGAACTCTAAGCGGTGACTGTACTGGGAAGCCTTGGCATTCTTGGCATGGGCTTCTGCGTCTGAGGCCTTTGCTCAATGCAATAGTCATATTGTGGCCCATGAGCTTCAGGAGGTGTAAGGACAGGCCACCTGATGCTTATCAATTCTCCTTCATGATTGAAGGCCCTCACCATGGTGTGAGGAACTGGTGCAGCAGTGATAACCCACAAGTATAGGGGATCGTTTGTAGCCTTTTTCGATAAATAAGAGTGTCGAACCCAATGACGAGCTAAAGGTAGAACAAATATTCCCTCAAGTTCTATCGACCATCGATACAACTCTACACACACTTATTGTTTGCTTTACCTAGAACAAGAATAAAACTAGAAGTACTTTGTAGGTATGAAGGGATAGGTTTGCAAGATACTAAAGAATGTAAAAATAAAAAGTAGGTGTTGTTCTAATTAAAGTACAATTAAATTAGTATAGCGAGTGTGGATTAGTAGTGGTAGATTTTGCGGAGTTGTCCCTAGGCAATTGACTATGTTACTAGACTGATAGCAGGTTTTTATGTGGGAGAGGCCACTGCTAGCATGTCATCCCTTACTTGGAATTCTATGCACTTATGATTGGAACTATTAGCAAGCATCTGCAACTACTAATGTTCATTAAGGCAAAGCCCAAGCATAGCATTAAGATATATATTGGCCCCCCTTCAATCCCGTATGCATCAATTTCTATGTTAGGAAGAACCTTCCACCACTCTTGCCCTCCAATTCATAGTCCTATATCGACGTACAACTAACCCTATGGTGTGATCCACACACGCGCTCATATGATGGGCACCAAAGGACAACAACATAACCACAAGAAAATTAAACCAATCATAGACATTCACTAATTACCGGTAGTACAACAAAAATCTACTCAAGCATCATAGGATGGCAACACATCATTGGATAATAATATGAAGCATAAAGCACCATGCTCAAGTAGAGGGTATAGCAGGTTGCGGGAGAGTGGACCGCGTAGATAGATGGGGGAAGGTGATGAAGATGTTGATGAAGATGACAGCGTTGTTGGAGTAGATCGCCACGATGATTGCCTCGACGGTGTTTCGGCGCCACCAGGAGGGAGGGGGAGAGAGCCCCCCTCCTTATTCTGCCCCCCAGATGGGAGGCGAGTTCCCCCTCTGGTCCATGGCCTCCATGGTGGCGCAAGGGGCGGAAGCCCCTCCGAGATTGGATCTCTCCCTCTGTTCTCTTCTATTTTGTGTTCCTGTTTTCTGGCCGAAAACCGTTTCCTAAATATCCAGAGATCCGTAACTCCGATCGCGCTGAGATTTTAACATGATTTTTCCTCGATATTATCTTTCTTGTGGCAAAATAAGGGCAGCAACCTCCTTACAAGGTGGCTACTACCCACCACCACGCACCTGGGGGCTGGGCCGCACCCTAGTGTCTTGTGGAGGTCGTGGGCCTCCGTTTGCGTTGATTCCACCTCCCAAAAATCACATATATTCCAAAATAATTCTTAGTAAACTTTTATTGCATTTGGACTTCGTTTGATATGGATATTCTGCGAAACAAAAAACATGCAATGAACTAGCACTGGGCATTGGATCAATATGATAGTCCTAAAAAATAATATAAAATGTTGTCAAAGTATGTAAAAGTGGTATCAGCATCCCCAAGCATAATTCCTGCTTGTCCTCGAGTAGGTAAAAGATAAAAAAATAATTTTGATGTGGAATGCTACCTAGCATAATCTTGATCATATATCTAGTCATGGCATGAATATTAAGACATGAGTGATTCAAAGCAATAGTCTATAATTTGACATAAAGCCATCAGTACTCAGGCATCCTAACAAATAATCATGTCTTTTAAAATATCAATGCTAAAGAATGTTATGCCTACAAAACCATATAGTCTTGTGATGCTCCATCTTCTTAACACAAAGTATTTATCATGCGCAACCCCCGATGACAAGCTGAGCAATTGGTTCATACTTTTTAACGCGCTTCAACTTTTTCAACCCCCATACAATACATGAGCGCAAGCCATGGATATAGCACTATGGGTGGAATAGAATATGGTGGTAGAGATTAATTTGGAGAAGACAAAAAAGTAAGAAAGTCTCACATCGATGCGGCTAATCAACGGGCTATGAAGATGCCCATCAATTGCGAGGAGTAGGGATTGCCATGCAACGGATGCACTAAGAGCTATAAGTGTATGAAAGCTCAACATGAAAACTAAGTGGGTGTGCATCCATGATACGTCACCAATGTATCTACTTTTCCTAATGCTTTTCCTCTTGTTTTGGACGCTAATTTGCATGATTTGAATGAAACTAACCCCGGACTAACGATGTTTTCAACAGAACTACCATGTTGTTGTTTTTGTGCAGAAATAAAAGTTCTCGAAATGGAACGAAACTTTGTGAGGATTTTTTACACAATAAAAGACAATTTATGGAGCCAAGAACCACTGGACGGGGGTACCTGGGTGGGCACAACCCACCAGGATGTGCCTGCTCCCTCAGGCGTGCCCAGGTGGGTTGTCCCCACCTGGTGGCCCCACAGACCCTGAAACCGATGCTATAAAACCACATATCTCCAAAAAAATCAAGGAGAAAGAATTATCGCGTTCCACAAGATGGAGCCGCCGTCACCTCCTTTTCTTCATTGAGGGGCCAGATCTGGAGTCCGTTTGGGGCTCCGGAGAGGGGGATCTTCGATCTTCGTCATCACCAACCCTTCTCCATCACCAATTCCATGATGCTCCCCACCAAGAGTGAGTAATTCCTTCATAGGCTCGTTGGTCGATGAGGAGTTGGATGAGATTCATCATGTAATCGAGTTAGTTTTATTAGGGCTTGATCCCTAGTATCCACTATGTTCTGAGATTGATGTTGTTATGACTTTGCCATGCTTAATGCTTGTCACCTTGGGCCCGGATGCCATGATTTCAGATCTGAACCGTTTATGCTATCACCATTATACCTATGTTCTAGATCCGATCTTGCAAGTTATAGTTACCTACTACGTGTTATGATTCCGGCACCCCCGGAGTGACAATAGTATGGACTAGTCCCGGTGATGACCGTAGTTTGAGGAGTTCATGTATTCACCATGTGTTAATGCTTTGTTACGGTTCTCTATTAAAAGGAGTCCTTAATATCCCTTAGTTTCCAATAGGACCCCGCTGCCACAGGAGGGTAGGACAAAAGATGTCATGCAAGTTATTTCCATAAGCACGTATGACTATTTATGGAATACATGCCTACATTATATTTATGAACTAGAGCTAGTGCCATATCGCCCTAGGTTATGACTGTCACATGATGAATATCATCCAACAAATTGCTGATCCAATGCCTACGGATTTCTCTAATATTGCTCTTGCTAAGTTACCATTGCTATCATTACTGTTGCACTTGCTACAAAATTACTGCTATCACTGTTACCGTTTCTATTGCTACTACTATCAAAACTATCATATTAATGTGCTACTGATCACTTTGCTGTAGATAATTAATCTCCAGGTGTGACTGAATTGACAACTCAGTTGCTAATACTTGCAAATATTCGTTGGCTCCCCTTGTGTTGAATCTATAAATTTGGGTTGAATACTCTACCCTCAAAAACTGTTGCGATCCCCTATACTTGTGGGTTATCAAGACCTTTTTCTAGCGCAGTTGCCGGGGAGCATATCTATATTTGTTGAGTCACTTGGGATTATTATCAATTGATCACTATGAAGAATTTGAAGGATGCTAAGACCAAGATATTTCCCTCTAAGACGAGGGGAGGTAAGGAAATGTCGTCTAGCTCTGCTTTAGATTCACCTTCTGTTATAAGTAAACTTGCAACACCACCACATGCTATTAATCATGATATGTCGCAAGTTGTTGATGATGCTACTTCTGCTATGAATGATACTTATGATGATGCTAGTACCTTGCTTGGTGATGATGTGTCATTAGGTGAATTTCTTGATAAACAAATTGCTAGAGTAAGACAACATGATATTGTTGAAACTGATGATGAGCTTGAAACTAAAAATCTTGAAACACCTACTGGAACTAGCCCTCCCAGATATGAATTGCCTAAGGTTAGGTACCAGAAGGTTATGTTATGAATGAAGAGACAACTAGATACATTCTTGCTTGTAAGGATAGAGATGATCTAGAGAAATTATTATGCAAGTATAAAGAAAAATCCTTGAATGCTAGAATGCGATATGATCCTAAGTTTGCTACTTCACCTATCTTTATTAATGATAAGGATTATGAATTCTCTGTTGACCCAGAGTTAATTACTTTGGTTGAATCTGATCCTTTCCAAGGTTATGAAACTAAAACTGTTGTGGCACATCTTACAAAGTTGAATGACATAGCCACCCTTTTTACTCATGATGAGAAAACTCGCTATTACTATATCCTCAAGTTATTTCTGTTCTCATTAAAGGGTGATGCTAAAGCTTGGTACAATACTCTTTCTCCTGGTTGTGTGCGTAGTCCCCGGGATATGATTTATTACTTCTCTGAAAAATATTTCCCTACTCATAAGAAACAAGCTGCCTTGTATGAAATATTTAACTTTGTGCAAATTAAAGAAGAGAGTCTCCCACAAGCTTGGGGGAGGCTTTTCCAATTGCTTGATGCTTTGCCAGATCATCCTCTTAAGAAAATAAAATACTTGATATCTTCTATAATGGACTAACCGATGCTTCTATGGATTTCCTAGATAGTTGTGCTGGTTGTGTTTTCAGGGAACGAACTATTGGGCAAGCTGAAGAGTTATTGAATAACATATTGAAGAGTTATTGAATAAGAGTTATTGAACTATTGGACTCTCCCTGAACCACTGCTTAAACCCACTCCAAAGAAGAGTGGTATCTTATATCTCAGTCCTGAAGATATGCAAGAGGCAAAGAAATCTATGAAGGAAAAAGGTATTAAAGCTGAGGATGTCAAAAATTTACGTCCTATTGAAGAAATACATGAGCTTGATACACCGCCACCTCCTAAGGTGGTAGAGGTAAATTCTCTAATGAAATTCAATGATAAGGACAATCCTCATAATATGCACCCTAGCCGATGTATTTATGAGTTTGAAAATTACATTAGAAAACAAGATCACTTCAATGCAAATGTTATGAAACAATTGAAATACAATTCTGATATGATTGCTCGCTTGAGTGACTTGCTATTTAGAATCTCAAATGCTGTTAGAGGTGTGGGAAACATGCTTCTATGGTTCAAACCCAGTTAGAACAAGTTGCTAAATCTCAAAAAGAGTTGCTAGATGAAATGAATAATAATATAAGTGACTTTGCTGTTAGAATAGCAACTAGAGGAGGTAAAATGACTCAGGAACCACTTTATCCCGAGGGACACCCAAAAAGAATTGAACAAGACTCTCAAAGATCTAACATTAATGCACCTAGTCCTTCTAAAAAGAAAAATAAGAAGAAAAATGATAGGACTCTGCATGCCTCTAGTGAACCTGAAGTAGAAAAACCTCATGATAATGAAGTCTCTATCTCTGATGCTGAACCTGAACTTGGTAGTGAACACTCACCTTCTAGTAATGAAAAAGTTAATGATGAAGTTCATGAAGATAGTCAACCAAATAATGAAGAACGGGACAATGATATTGAGATAGAACCTGTAGTTGATCTTGATAACCCACAACCTAAGAATAAAAGATATGATAAAATAGACTTTGTTGCTGGAAAACACGGTAAGGAAAGAGAACTGTGGGTTCAAAAACCAATGCCCTTTCCACCCAAGTCAACTAAAAAGAAAGATGACAAATAATTTGAACGCTTTGCTGAAATGTTGATACCAGTCTTTTTGCGTCCTCGCTTGACTGATATCCTTAAAATGCCTCGTTATGCAAAGTATATGAAAGTCATCATCACCAATAAGAGAAACATACCGGAAGCTGAAATCTCCACCATGCTTGCTAATTATACTTTTAAAGATGGAGTGCCTACGAAACTTGGAGATCCGGGAATACCAACTATACCTTGCTCCATCAAAAGTAATTATGTGAACACTGCTTTATGTGATTTGGGAACTGGTGTTAGTGTTATGCCTTAAACTCACACCTACTGAAATATCTTTGCAAATGGCTGACAAATCTACTGCCATACCTATCGGTATTTGTGAGGATGTGCCCGTTGTTGTTGCTAATGTTACTATTTTGACTGAGTTTGTTATACTTGAGATGCCAGAGGACGACAACATGTCTATTATCCTTGGTAGACCCTTCTTGAATACTGTAGAGGCTGTTATTGATTGCAATAAAAGCAAGTTCACTTTTCATATCAATGGTAATGAGCATATGGTGCACTTTCCGAAGAAACAATTCCAGGTGAATGGTATTAATGTTATTGAAAATTCTTTGACAATCACTATTGGAAGTTTTCAACTACCTCTACCTACTGCCAAAAAGAAATATGAAATGCTTATTGTTGGGGACATTCATATCCCCGTTGAGGTAACTTAGTGATTTGCAAAAGTTCTTCGGTTTCATGCTAATCGAAAGTGGTTGTAATAAGACCTGATCGACCTTATTAATGGATCATTTTTTAGAGGTATGAATTTGATGAATTTAGTGAGCACTACCTTCTATCCCTGCCTTTTGTTTTCTATTTTTATTAGTTAAATAAAATAAAATTCCATGTTTTGTCTGTTTTCTGAAATTACCGTGGAATAAAAAATGATCCAAAAATAAAAGTTCTTAGAGTGCCCTGAAAATCTAATACAATTTTTCCGGATATTTAAGAATTTTTGGTGCAAATAACATCAGAGGGAGGTGCACCAGGTGGGCACAACTCACCTGGGCGCGCCAGGACACCCAGGCGTGCCCTGGTGGGTTGTGGTCTGATACGTCTCCAACGTATCTATAATTTTTGATTGCTCCATGCTATATTATCTACGGTTTTGGACATTATTTTGCTTTATTATCCACTTTTATATTATTTTTGGGACTAACCTATTTACCGGAGGCCCATCCCAGAATTGCTGTTTTTTGCCTGTTTTAGGGTTTCGAAGAAAAGGAATATCAAACGGAGTCCAAACGGAATGAAACATTCGGGAACGTGATTTTCTCAACGAACAAGACCAGGGAGACTTGGACCCTACGTCAAGAAATAAAACAGGAGGCCACGAGGTAGGGGGGCGCGCCCACCCCCACCAGGCGCGCCCTCCACCCTCGTGGGCCCCTTGTTGCTCCACTGATGTACTCCTTCCTCCTATATATCGACGTACCCCCAAACAATCAGATACGGAGCCAAAAACCTAATTCCACCGCCGCAACTTTCTGTATCCATGAGATCCCATCTTGGGGCCTATTCCGGAGCTTCGCCGGAGGGGGCATCGATCATGGAGGGCTTCTACATCAACACCATAGCCCCTCCGATGAAGTGTGAGTAGTTTACCTCAGACCTATGGGTCCATAGTTAGTAGCTAGATGGCTTCTTCTCTCTTTTGGATCTCAATACAATGTTCTCCCCCTCTCTTGTGGAGAACCATTCGATGTAATCTTCTTTTTGCGGTGTGTTTGTTGAGACCGATGAATTGTGGGTTTATGATCAAGTCTATCTATGAATAATATTTGAATCTTCTCTGAATTCTTGTATGTATGATTGGTTATCTTTGCAAGTCTCTTCGAATTATCCATTTGGTTTGGCCTACTAGATTGATCTTTCTTGCAATGGGAGAAGTGCTTAGCTTTGGGTTCAATCTTGCAGTGTCCTTTCCCAGTGACAGTAAGGCTAGCAAGGCACATATATTATTGTTGCCATCGAGGATAACAAGATGGGGTTTTCTTCATATTGCATGAGTCTATCCCTCTACATCATGTCATCTTGCTTAAAGCAATAGTCTGTTTTTAACTTAATACTCTAGATGCATGCTGGATAGTGGTCGATGAGTGGCGTAATAGTAGTAGATGCAGGCAGGAGTCTGTCTACTTGTCTCGGACGTGATGCCTATATACATGATCATACCTAGATATTCTCATAACTATGCTCAATTCTATCAATTGCTCAACAGTAATTTGTTCATGCACCATAGAATACTTATGCTCTTGAGAGAAGCCACTAGTGAAACCTATGGCCCCCGGGTCTATCTTCATCATATTAATCTCCTACTACTTATTATTTCCTTTGCTATTTACTTTGCTTTTATTTTACTTTGCATCTTTATAATAAATATACCAAAAATATTATCTTATCATATTTATCAGATCTCACTCTCGTAAGTGGCCTTATAGGGACTGACAACCCCTATTTGCGTTGGTTGCGAGGATTTATTTGTTTTGTGCAGGTACGAGGGACTCGCGCGTAGCCTCCTACTGGGTTGATACCTTGCTTCGCAAAAACTGAGGGAAATACTTACGCTACTTTGCTGCATCATCCCTTCCTCTTCGGGGAAAACCAACACAGTGCTCAAGAGGTAGCAAGAAGGATTTCAGGGGCTGTTGCCGGGGAGGTCTATGTCGGCGTTCTGGGAACGGGGGTCCCCAGACTTGCCTGCCTGCGGCCTGCGGCGTGGCTCAAAGGAGACACAGCATGGCCCATCTTCATCAGCACAAGACTCAAGACCCTCGCGAGAAGCCAAGCCTCGCGAGGCGGACGACACAGAGCTTCCTCAGGCGCGGCCTCGTCAGGCTGGCTCGCGAGGAGGCGGAGAGATCAAGGCGGGGTACCTCGCGAGGTGCCCGTGATGCAAGCCATGATGACTTAGGGCGCCAGCGCGCGCAGCATCCTTCTTTCCTCTTTGGTGCAAAGGGGGCAAGCGCAGCCGCGGAGTACCGAGGCATCAGGCAAAGGTTGCCGTTTCGGTGCAACGAGACCAAGACCAGGAGGACTACGAGGTGGAGGTCACCGTGGATCCCAAGACGGTGTCATCGCCAGAGCTTTGCGCAGGCGAAGACTGCTTTTGTCAGGATAGTTGATGCTTGTTGTCCCCCTTCAAATTAGCCCGCCATTGTTGGCTCCCTTCCCGCTCGATATTTGGGAAGAGGACCAGGGCCTCTATAAATAGGATCAGCCACCCACACAACAAGGGGGTTCGGTTGGGTTCATTCGTTCGGTTCGCAAGCAGAGAGAGTGAGAGAGAGAGAGAGAAGGGTGGCTGAACTCCTCCTAGCAGTTCATCCCCCCAGCCAAGAACAGACCCTCGCGAGGCTGTTCTTCCTTGTATTGTTATCATCATCAACCCCAGGAGGCAATCCACCAACCACACACTGGAGTAGGGTATTACACCACATCGGTGGCCCGAACCAGTATAAATCTTGTGTCCCTTGTGCAGTTCTTTTAGTAGTTTAGATCTTTGCGAGGCGGGGAGGTAGAAGGCGTAATCTCCGTGTGCACCCCAGTGTTCGAACCTTAAGGGTCTGCCGGAACCCGAAATCCGACATTTGGCGCTCCAGGTAGGGGTGCGCCGGAATTCGTCCTGACAATGGCGTCCACGTTGTCTTCCACCCAGTGTGCCAGGTCATCTCGAACGGCCTGGGGAACTGGGGCGATGACAGCGTCAAAATCGAAGTGGGAATCCATGTTCAGGAGATGGCTGAAGACACGGGAGAAGGCGCGCTCGAGCAGCACGCGGCTCCTCTCTTCCACCAACCTATCAGCCCTTGACGAACGCGCCTCCAGCTGCGTCACCACGGCAGTGAAGAACTGAAGGTTGCCAGCATAGTTGGCTGTGTGCGGCTCGCCAACAGCCGCCTCACAGATGTTGCCCAAGGCCGCGCTAGCTCTCTCCCGGAGCGTGGCGAGCATGGGACCGTGAACGTGCTCCAGGACCTGCCGCTGACGTATCTCGTCCGCGTTCTGGCGCGCGACGCCCTCAGCCTCCTCCACCCGCTGACGAAGACGGAGCATCTCGGCCTGGGAGGTGGCCAACTCCCCTTGCGCTACCTCAAGGGCGGCCCGGGAGGCGTCGGCCAGCCGTGTCGCCTCCTCCCGCTTGACCCTCAAGGCTGTGGTCCTCCCTTCAGCTTCGACCCGGATCAGCTCCAGACTCTTCTCGAACTCGCGCTCGAGGTCTTGGCGCGCCATCGCCACCCGACGACCGACCTCCTCCAGGACACAAGCCTCCCGTGCGGCGACATCATCCTCCGCCTGCGTCACCAAGCGCTCCCTCATCTCCAGCCGCTCGTACTCGCGAGTGCGTTCGGCGGCTTCCAGCGTCAATGCTTCTTCGCGCCTCTGGAGCTCGGCTGGGTCACCGGAGGCCACCCGCATCGATGCAAGGGCCAGCTCGCGCAGCTCCACTTGCTCCTCCAGTGAGTGGCACCGGGCCAGGAGCTCGCGAGCCCGCTCCTCCGCCGCCTCTCGCCACCGGTCAGCTCTCCGGGCCTCCTCGGTGGCCTGGGATCGGGCCACTCGAGAGGCCTCCAGCGACGCCTTCGCCTCTTCATCGTCAAGGTCACGCTGACGACGCGCGAGGGCGATGGCGGCCTCCAGCTCACGCCTCCCTGCAGCCAGGCGCAGGCCCTCGACCTCCAGGCGTGCGTCTTCATCAGCAAGCTCCTCCCCAAGCAAGTTCACCGCGTCGGCCGCTCTTCGAAGGAACCCTTCGCGGCGAGCGCGGCGCTCCTGGGCGCGCTCAAGCACGTCTTCCACACCATCATCCGCCCCAAGCAAGCGCCGGGGGCCGCGAATCATCGTTCCTCCTCCGGGCAGGGGGCTGGGGGCTGGCGCCCTCGCGAGGGCCGGGCGCGCCGCATCAGAAGCCCGGCCTAGGGCCAGCCCGTCTCCAGATGAGGGGCGCAGGAGGCGCCTCAACCAGTCGCAATCCCCGACCAGACAGGAAGCCCACGTCAGACTGGCTATTCCCTGAGAGGGCCCATGAAGGAAAATCACGGGGAATGAAGGGCCGCGGTGCACCCCGGGATGGTCCACCCCTTCAGACGCCCTCACCACAAGGGCAGAACTACTCGGGGCATTTGAGGACTGTAGAGGGGGCGAAGCCAAAGGAGGCGGCACCTCTGCTACTCCCGCGAGCTCGGCTAAGAGGGGCCTGCGGAGCAAGGATCAGTCAAAGCAACAAGAGGGTCAGGAGCCAGAGAGGAAGAAGACGTACTCGTCAGTAGCGAAGTACTTCATGTGCTTCAGCACGCGACAAGGGAAGTCGTCACCCAGGGCCTCCCTTTTCCTCCGGAGGGCCTCAAAGTCCACGCGGAAGCGGCCCAAGAGAAGGGTGCAAGGATCAACCTACGGCGAGGGCGGAGCCTCAGAGCGATCTCCGTCAGGGGCACCTGCCTGGCGCGCGCCGTCCATCACCTCGCCAGAAGACGCGGCTGGGGCATCCGAGGCCTCAGCCCCGGGCGCTGGGAGCGGCTGCTTGCCACCTTCAGCCACAGCGGCACGGGTCCCAGGAGCTGTCCCCTCGCAAGCATCACCTGGCGCTGCCGCCTCATCAGGAGCCCCCTCGGCCTCCGGCGCCCCCTGCCTCCCTGCTCCGCCACTTGAGGAGGAGTCGCCTTGGCCGATTGGAAGGGTAGTCACCACCATTAGGTTCTCGCGAGGTCCCTGGAGGCCGGCGGGGCGCAGCCCCCACTCATCAAAGACGGGCATCTGCTTCACGAAGTCAGCCCTGCTCTGGCAGAGATATAGCAAGGCCCCTCCCTGCCGGACGTTGTTGGGATTGGGGTCCCCAGGCAAGGTCAAGAGCGTCGACTTCAGCACCGCGAGAGTGGCGTTGAAGGGGAGCGACACGGCATAACAGAAACTCCTTCACCACCTTAGGCGTTGTCACGCCGAGCTTCCTCAGGAGCGTGAAGCGGCTCCAGACAAAGACGAGCCGGGGGCTCTTGAGCGTCTCCTGGCCCCAACCCGAATTGGGGACGGCAGGCGAGGTCAACTCCGATAGCAGGGGGCTGGGCACCCCTGCGTCCACGTACAACCACCACTCGCGGAACCCAACTGCAGGCAGGGGGAGTTTGAAGTCAATCCCAGAGGCCTCGGTCTCAGGCTCGGCAGCAAAGCTCGCGCACGCCCATCATTGGGAGGGGTCGACAAGGTGCAGTGAGAAGAAGTGGCGCAGCAAGGCAACCGAAGGAGGGATGCCCACCATGGCTTCGCAAACGAAGGCGAAAACCGAAAGGAGGGTGATGGACTCAGGACTTAGATGCATCATGTGGATCTGATAATGGGAAAGCACGACATTGAAGAAATCAGAGAAGGGGGGAACCAAACCCGCCCACAAGGCATCGGTAAAACATGGGACCTCGGTTGCTATTCTGTCGATGGAGAAGTGGGACACAGGCCAGGTCGTCGTCCTCCCGCACTCATTGAAGACGGTGGCCGGAGCCAAGCTGTCCCTGCCCAGGCACTCTTGATTGAGTACGGTCGACTGGCCGACGGCGGGGGCCACTGATGGCGGCGCACAAGGCGGAGGCATGGGTTTCTCCCCTCTCTCCTTCCTCATCGGAGTCATGGCGATGGGAAGGAGGGGGAAGATTCGAGATCGTATTGGAGGCGGGAGCAGGCGTTCGAAGGAAGGAAGAACAGGGGACGCTCGAGCAACGAGAAGGGGAGCGACTGTGTGCAACTACAAGTCCGCCTAGCAGGGCACAGAATAAGGAGGCGTGGGGGGAACAGTGCCGCTCACGTCCCATCGGCCGCCACGTGGCGCCCAAGGCCGCAGGCTGTTAGGGCCCGCGGAACTTCGCCCTTGCCCTTTCGCCTCTCGGCACGGCCAAGTCCAGGCGCGTCTTGGGCCCGGGTGCTACTATCGGCGTTCTGGGAACGGGGGTCCCCAGACTTGCCTGCCTGCGGCCTGCGGCATGGCTCAAAGGAGGCCCAATATGGCCCATCTTCATCAGCACAAGACTCAAGACCCTCGCGAGGGGCCAAGCCTCGCGAGGCGGACGACACGGAGCTTCCTCAGGCGCGGCCTCGTCAGGCTGGCTCGCGAGGAGGTAGAGAGATCAAGGCATGGTACCTCGCGAGGTGCCCGTGACGCAAGCCATAACGACTCAGGGCGCCAGGTGGGCGCCAGCGCGCGCAGCGTCCTTCTTTCCTCTTTGGTGCAAAGGGGGCAAGCACAGCCGTGGAGTACCGAAGCATTAGGCAAAGGTTGCCATTTCGGTGCAACGAGACCAAGACCAGGAGGACTACGAGGCAGAGGTCATCGTGGAGCCCAAGACGGCGTCATCGCCAGAGCTTTGCGCAGGCGAAGAATGCTTTTGTCAGGATAGTTGATGCTTGCTGTCCTCCTTCAAATTAGCCCGCCATTGTTGGCTCCCTTCCCGCTCGATATTTGGGAAGAGGACCAGGGCCTCTATAAATAGGACCAGCCACCCACACAGCAAGGGGGTTCGGTTGGGTTCATTCATTCGGTTCGCAAGCAGAGAGAGTGAGAGAGAGAGAAGGGTGGTTGAACTCCTCCTAGCAGTTCATCCCCCCAGCCAAGAACAGACCCTCGCGAGGCTGTTCTTCCTTGTATTGTTATCATCATCAGCCCCAGGAGGCAATCCACCAACCACACACTGGAGTAGGGTATTACACCACATCGGTGGCCCGAACCAGTATAAATCTTGTGTCCCTTGTGCAGTTCTTTTAGTAGTTTAGATCTTTGCGAGGCGGGGAGGTAGAAGGCGTAATCTCCGCGCGCACCCTAGTGTTCGAACCTTAAGGGTCTGCCGGAACCCGAAATCCGACAGTCTACGCAAAAGTCAACATACCAAGTACCCATCACATACCCTTATCTCCTGCATTACATTATTTTCCATTTGCCTCTTGTTTTCCTCCCCCCCCCCACTTCACCCTTGCTGTTTTATTCGCCCTCTCTCTCTATCCTCCCTCTCCCTCTCTATTTGCCTCTTTTTGTCCGCTTGCTTTCTGTTTGCTTGTGTGTTAGTTTGTTTGCTTGTCATTATGGCTAGTCCTTTACCTTCTGCCTCTATGTCTGAAATTGGGGAAACTATTGTCGATAATAATTCTGATGCTCCTATTCAAGAACCCACTATCTCACATATAAAAAGATTCCGTGTTGGTAGTGGTAATATTATTGGAAAAGGATTTATTCAAGATTTCTTTACTTGTGACAATGCTTTACCCTCTATGGGTAGTTCTATCCTTCATAGAACTAGTAGTCTTGCGGACGCTATTGCCATGCTTGTAGTTGAACTTGAAAGACAATTCATGCACATGCATCCTTCCATACAAAGGATTTTTCTGGAATTTTCTAATATTGAGCATTCTTCTGTTAAGCGTGCCACTACTATCTTTTTGGCTCATGAGTTTAGATTCATAATAAAAGAGGCCAAATAAATCTTTGCACATTATAGGGTGGACGCTTGACGTCCTCCCATAGAGGCTATCCTCTTTGATCAAGAAGAAATAATGCGTTTTCTATCTCTAGATTATGTTGCTTTCAATGAAAATCTTAGAAAAAGGGTTCCTACCCATGTTTTAGTTGATAGAATTTCTGAACTTAATGATGATTTGGCTATGCGAAATAATGAACTAGGATATTCTCTTGAATATAGGCTCACAAAGTTCTATCAAAAGAATGCTTATAATGATGAATTGGTTGTGCAATATGAAGGACCAAAGGAGGAACCTATACCTCCCAAGGTTGATCTTGGGGACTTTTGTCGCATTAAATTTAGCCCTTTTGATTACTTTTGCTTGCCTCAAACAAAACTTGCTGCCGAACGTAGAGAATATGAAATGAGTTTTAATAATCTATCTTACTATTATGGCAATACCTAGATCTATTCTTGCTTGTTATGCCTAGCTAGGGGCGTTAAACGATAGCGCTTGTTGGGAGGCAACCCAATTTTATTTTTATTCCTTGATTTCTGCTCCTGTTTAGTAATAAATAATTTATCTAGCCTCTGTTTTGGTTGTGTTTTTTTGTGTTTAATTAGTGTTTGTGCCAAGTAGACCGTTGGGAAGACTTGGGGAAAGTCTTGTTGAACTTGCTGTAAAAAAACAGAAACTTTAGTGCTCACGAGAACTGCTGTAATTTTTATTTGGAAAGTGATATTTAGTTAATTATTTTTGCAGATGATTAATAGATAAATTACTCACGTCCAGAAATTTATTTTAGAATTTTTGGGGTTCTAGATCTTGCGCTAGCTACAGATTACTACAGACTGTTCTGTTTTTGACAGATTCTGTTTTTCTTGTGTTGTTTGCTTATTTTGATGAATCTATGGCTAGTAAAATAGTTTATAAACCATAGAGAAGTTGGAATACAGTAGGTATAACACCAATGTAATTAAATAATGAGTTCATTACAGTACCTTGCAGTGGTATTTTATTTTCTTTCGCTAACGGAGCTTACGAGATTTTCTACTTTAAGTTTTGTGTTGTGAAGTTTTCAAGTTTTGGGTAAAGATTTGATGGATTATGGAACATGGAGTGGCAAGAGCCTAAGATTGTGGATGCCCATGGCACCCCAAGATAATCTAAGGACACCTAAAAGCCAAATCTTGGGGATGCCCCGGAAGGCATCCCCTCTTTCGTCTACTTCTATTGGTAACTTTACTTGGAGCTATATTTTTATTTACCACATGATATGTGTTTTGCTTGGAGCGTCTTGTATGATTTGAGTCTTTGCTTGTTAGTTTACCACAATCATACTTGCTGTACACACCTTTTGAGAGATCCACACATGATTTGGAATTTGTTAGAATACTCTATGTGCTTCGCTTATATATTTTGAGTTATATAATTTTGCTCTAGTACTTCACTTATATCTTTTAGAGCACGGTGGTGGATGTGTTTTATAGAAACTATTGATCTCTCATGCTTCACTTAGATTATTTTGAGAGTCTTAATATCATGGTAATTTGCTTAAAATCCTAATATGCTTGGTATACAAGATTAATAATAAAACTTTCTCATAAGTGTGTTGAATACTATGATAATTGTTTTGAGATATAAAGATGGTGATATTAAAGTTGTGCTAGTTGAGTAGTTGTGAATTTGAGAAATACTTGTGTTGAAGCTTGTGATTCCCGTAGCATGCACGTATGGTGAACCGTTATGTGATGAAGTCGGAGCATGATTTAGTTTTTGATTGCCTTCCTTATGAGTGGCGGTGGGGGACGAGCGATGGTCTTTTCCTACCAATCTATCCCCCTAGGAGCATGTGCGTAATATTTGCTTTGATAACTTGTAGATTTTTGCAATAATTATATGAGTTCTTTATGACTAATGTTGAGTCCATGGATTATACGCACTCTCACCCTTCCACCTATACTAGCCTCTCTAATACCGCGCACCTTTCGCCGGTATCATACACCCACCATATACCTTCCTCAAAACAGCCACCATACCTACCTATTATGGCATTTCCATAGCCATTCCGAGATATATACCATTCCATTTATTATGACACACTACATCATTGTCATATTGCTTAGCATGATCATGTAGTTGACATCGTATTTGTGGCAAAGCCACCATTCATAATTCTTTCATACATGTCACTCATGCGTCATTGCATATCCCGGTACACCGCCGGAGGCATTCATATAGAGTCATATTTTGTTCTAAGTATCGAGTTGTAAGAAAAATAAAAGTGTGATGATCATCATTATTAGAGCATTGTCCTAGTGAGGAAGGGATGATGGAGACTATGATTCCCCCACAAGTCGGGATGAGACTCCGGACTAAAAAAATAAAAGAGGCCAAACAAGCCCAAATAAAAAAGAGAAAGAAAAGAGGGCATAAAAAAGAGAAAGAAAAGAGGGCATAAAAAAGAGAAAAGGCCCAAATAAAAAAATGAGAGAAAAAGAGAGAAGGGACAATGTTACTATCCTCTTACCACACTTGTGCTTCTAAGTAGCACCATGATCTTCATAGTAGAGAGTCTCTCATGTTATCACTTTCATATACTAGTGGAAATCTTTCATTATAGAACTTGGCTTGTATATTCCAATGATGGGCTTCCTCAAATTGCCCTAGGTCTTCATGAGCAAGCAAGTTGGATGCACACCCACTTACTTTCTTTTTGAGCTTTCATATACTTATAGCTCTAGTGCATCCGTTGCATGGCAATCCCTACTCACTCACATCAATATCTATTGATGGACATCTCCATAACCCGTTGATACGCCTAGTTGATGTGAGACTATCTTCTCCCTTTTTGTCTTCTCCACAACCACCACTCTATTCCACCTATAGTGCTATATCCATGGCTCACGCTCATGTATTGCGTGAAGATTGAAAAAGTTTTGAGAATGTCAATAGTATGAAACAATTGCTTGGCTTGTCATCGGTGTTGTGCATGATTTAAATATTTTGTGTGGTGAAGATAGAGCATAGCCAGACTATATGATTTTGTAGGGATAACTTTCTTTAGCCATGTTATTTTGAGAAGACATAATTGCTTTGTTAGTATGCTTGAAGTATTATTATTTTTTATGTCAATATGAACTTTTGTCTTGAATCTTTCGGATCTGAATAATAATACCACAATTAAGAAGAATTACATTAAAATTATGCCAAGTAGCACGCCGCATCAAAAATTATCATTTACCTACTCGAGGACGAGCAGGAATTAAGCTTGAGGATGTTTGATACGTCTCCAACGTCTCTATAATTTTTGATTGCTCCATGCTATATGATCTACTATTTTGGACATTATTGGGCTTTATTATCCACTTTTATATTATTTTTGGGACTAACCTATTAACCGGAGGCCCAGCCCAGAATTGTTGTTTTTTGCCTGTTTTAGGGTTTCGAAGAAAAGGAATATCAAATGGAGCCCAAATGGAATGAAACCTTCGGGAACGTGATTTTATCAACGAACAAGACCAGGGAGACTTGGACCCTACGTCAAGAAATAAAACAGGAGGCCACGAGGTAGGGGGCGTGCCCACCCCCACCAGGCGAGCCCTCCACCCTCGTGGGCCCCCTCTTGCTCCACCGAGGTACTCCTTCCTCCTATATATATCCACGTACCCCCAAACGATCAGATACGAAGCCAAAAACCAAATTCCACCGCCGCAACTTTCTGTATCCACAAGATCCCACCTTGGGGCCTGTTCCAGAGCTCCACCGCAACATTAGAAAACAAGATCACTTCAATGAAAATGTTATGAAACAATTGAAATACAATTCTGATATGATTGCTCGCTTGAGTGACTTGCTATTTAGAATCTCAAATGATGTTAGAGGTGTGGGAAAACATGCTTGTATGGTTCAAACCCAGTTAGAATAAGTTGCTAAATCTCAAAAAGAGTTGCTAGATGAAATGAATAATAATATAAGTGACTTTGCTGTTAGAGTAGCAACTAGAGGAGGTAAAATGACTCAGGAACCACTTTATCCTGAGGGACACCCAAAAAGAATTGAACAAGACTCTCAAAGAGATAACATTAATGCACCTAGTCCTTCTAAAAAGAAAAAGAAGAAGAAAAAAGATAGGACTCTGCATGCCTCTAGTGAACCTGAAGTAGAAAAACCTCATGATAATGAAGTCTCTATCTCTGATGCTGAACCTCAACTTGGTAGTGAACACTCACCTTCTAGTAATGAAAAAGTTACTGATGAGGTTCATGAAGATAGTCGACCAAATAATGAAGAACGGGACAATGATGTTGAGATAGTACCTGTAGTTGATCTTGATAACCCACAACCTAAGAATAAAAGATATGATAAAATAGACTTTGTTGCTAGAAAACATGGTAAGGAAAGAGAACCGTGGGTTCAAAAACCAATGCCCTTTCCACCCAAGTCAACTAAAAAGAAAGATGACGAAGAATTTGAATGCTTTGCTGAAATGCTAATACCAGTCTTTTTGCGTACTCGCTTGACTGATATCCTTAAAATGCCTCCTTATGCAAAGTATATGAAAGTCATCATCACCAATAAGAAAAAAATACCGGAAGCTGAAATCTCCACCATGCTTGCTAATTATACTTTTAAAGATGGACCGCCTAAGAAACTTGGAGATCCGGGAATACCAACTATACCTTGCTCCATCGAAAGTAATTATGTGAACACTGCTTTATGTGATTTGGGAGCTGGTGTTAGTGTTATGCCTTTCTATTTATATAAAATACTTGATTTAAATAAACTCACACCTACTAAAATATCTTTGCAAATGGCTGACAAATCTACTACCATACCTATCGGTATTTGTGAGGATGTGCCCGTTGTTGTTGCTAATGTTACTATTTTGACTGACTTTGTTATACTTGAGATGCCCGAGGATGACAGCATGTCGATTATCCTTGGTAGGCCCTTCTTGAATACTGTAGAGGCTGTTATTGATTGCAATAAAAGCAAGTTCACTTTTCGTATCAATGGTAATGAGCATACGGTGCACTTTCCAAAGAAACAATTCCAAGTGAATGGCATTAATGTTATTGAAAAATCTTCGACAATCACTATTGGAAGTGTTCAACTACCTCTACCTACTACCAAAAAGAAATATGAAATGCTTATTGTTGGGGAAATTCATATCCCCGTTGAGGTAACTTAGTGATTTACGAAAGTTCTTCGGTTTCATGCTAATTGAAAGTGGTTGTTAATAAGATCTGATCAACCTTATTAATAGATCATTTTTGAGAGGTATGAAGTTGATGAATTTAGTGAGCACTACCTTCTTTCCCTGCCTTTTGTTTTCTATTTTTATTAGTTAAATAAAATAAAATTCCATGTTTTGTCTGTTTTCTGAAATTACCGTGGAATAAAAAATGAGCCAAAAATAAAAGTTCTCAGAGTGGCCTGAAAATCTAATACAATTTTTCTGGATATTTAAGAATTTTTGGTGCAAGTAACATCAGAGGGAGGTGCACCAGGTGGGCACAACCCACCTGGGCACGCCAGGACCCCCAGGCGCGCCCTGGCGGGTTGTGGTCTGATACGTCTCCAACGTATCTATAATTTTTTATTGCTCCATGCTATATTATTTATTGTTTTGGACATTATTGGGCTTTATTATCCACTTTTATATTATTTTTGGGACTAACCTATTAACCGGAGGCCCAGCCCAGAATTGCTGTTTTTTGCCTGTTTTAGGGTTTCGAAGAAAAGGAATATCAAACGGAATGAAACCTTCGGGAACGTGATTTTCTCAACGAACAAGACCAGGGAGACTTGGACCCTACGTCAAGAAATAAAACAGGAGGCCACGAGGTAGGGGGTGTGGCCACCCCCACCAGGCGCACCCTCCACCCTCGTGGGCCCCCTGTTGCTCCACCGACGTACTCCTTCCTCCTATATATATCGACGTACCCCCAAATGATCAGATACGGAGCCAAAAACCTAATACCACCGCCGCAACTTTTTGTATCCACGAGATCCCATCTTGGGGCCTTTTCCGGAGCTCCGCCAGAGGGGGCATCGATCATGGAGGGCTTCTACATCAACACCATAGCCCCTCCGATGAAGTGTGAGTAGTTTACCTCAGACCTACGAGTCCATAGTTAGTAGCTAGATGGCTTCTTCTCTCTTTTTGGATCTCAATACAATGTCATCCCCCTCTCTTGTGGAGAACCATTTGATGTAATCTTCTTTTTGCGGTGTGTTTGTTGAGACCGATGAATTGTGGGTTTATGATCAAGTCTATCTATGAATAATATTTGAATCTTCTCTGAATTCTTGTATGTATGATTGGTTATCTTTGCAAGTCTCTTCGAATTATCAGTTTGGTTTGGCCTACTAGATTGATCTTTCTTGCAATGGGAGAAGTGCTTAGCTTTGGGTTCAATCTTGGGGTGTCCTTTCCCGGTGACAGTAAGGGCAGCAAGGCACGTATTGTATTGTTGCCATCGAGGATAACAAGATGGGGTTTTATTCATATTGCATGAGTCTATCCCTCTACATCATGTCATCTTGCTTAAGGCGCTATTCTGTTTTTAACTTAATACTCTAGATGCATGCTGGATAGCGGTCGATGAGTGGAGTAATAGTAGTAGATGCAGGCAGGAGTCGGCCTACTTGTCTCGGACGTGATGCCTATATACATGATCATGCCTAGATATTCTCATAACTATGCTCAATTCTGTCAATTGCTCAACAGTAATTTGTTCAGCCACCGTAGAATACTTATGCTCTTCAGAGAATCCGCTAGTGAAACCTATGGCCCCCGGGTCTATCTTCATCATATTAATCTCCTACTACTTAGGTATTTCCTTTGCTATTTACTTTGCTTTTATTTTACTTTGCATCTTTATCGTAAAAATACCAAAAATATTATCTTATCATATCTATCAGATCTCACTCTCGTAAGTGGCCTCATAGGGACTGACAACCCCTATTTGCGTTGGTTGCGAGGATTTATTTGTTTTGTGCAGGTACGAGGGACTCGCGCGTAGCCTCCTACTGGATTGATACCTTGGTTCTCAAAAACTGAGGGAAATACTTATGCTACTTTGCTGCATCATCCCTTCCTCTTCATGGAAAACCAACGCAGTGCTCAAGAGGTAGCATGGTCCCCACACGGGCCCCCCTCACTTATCCCTTCATACCACACCATCACCTACCTCCAGGAAAAAAATCTCCATTGCTCTATGTCCCATATTCTTGCTCTCAAACCCATGGATTTTGATCTCTTTACTCGAAGCTCTGTTTCCGAAACTGTTTCGGGGGATTGTTACGTGGTATGTGACTCCCCCATTTGTCCAATTAGTTTTTGTTTTAGTGGTTTATACTTTGAATAATTAGCTACTTGTAACATCCCAATTTTCAATTTGGATGTTATACATAGGTCATCATATGCATATCATATTTTATTTGCATTTTGGTTGTGATCCTAGAAATCTTAAGCAACTCAAGGACCCAACGAGAGAGTTGGAGATTTCATAAATTTAAATATTTGATTTTTTTTCAAATTTGAAAAGAGGATCAATTTGGTTTTTATATTTCTCCTCCAATTATATTCAATAACAAAAATAAATGAGAGAAGATAATATGACTTCTTCAAAAGAGAGAAATATTGGAGAAGAAATTTTAAAATCAAATTATTATTTTATTTGTATTTTATTTGCTATTTTATTTGAATTAGAAAAATATGCATTTTTGAAAATTGCATTTTTAGGCCAGAACAATGTTTATCTTGTCCTAAATATTAGGTTTGGACGGCGAAAATTATTTTTGGTATTTTATTTAGAAAATTTTCTATATTTTATTAGGATTTTTCTTTCAGGCGAAATCTTTTTATTTTAAAAAAATCTTCTTCGCCCGACTGGGCCGAAGGCCAAGCCGCCCACCACCTCGCCCCGACCGACTCCGGGTGGAGTCCAGCCGGCGCACGCGCCACCGCCGAGTCCGGGGAGAACTCCTCCTCCCGGTGACCCCTCCCCAAGCCGAGTCGCCCCCTCCCTCTTTATAAAGCGCCCCACCGTCGCCCCTCATCCTCATCGCCACCACCGCGGCCGCCGACCCTCCCCAAGCCGAGCCGCGCCGCCGCCGCACATCGCCGTTGCCCCGCCGCCGCCGAATCACACTGCCGTCGCGTTGACCGGTATAAACCAAACCGCCGTCGTTTTTTTCTTTTTTCACGGAGCACAAGAGTTTGAAGCTTCCGTTGTTATCTTGTTTAGATGGCCTTCGGCCATATTATTGTAATAGTTCTCTTTTGAGGCATTCGATGCAATAAGTGTGTGTTTGAACTCTGTTATAAAACCTCGAGTACTGTGTGTGTCAGCAATACCGATCTAGGGATGACACTTAAGCACAGAGACTTTACCGTTTGAGGTCGGGACGCTACAAGATGGTATCAGAGCACACGCTGACTGTAGGACACGACCACTAGGATAAGCCGTAGGACATTCTTCTCTACTCATTTCTGACTCTTCTCCCTTTTCTACTCTATAGATGGCAGACCCAAGGAACAAGTTTGCTCAACCAGATGACGACACACCTTTTGGATGACACTTGAAGGAAGCCACTAGGCACATGAGCATCGGAATACCAAGATTCACCGGGACCTACACCGCCACTCTACCGGTAGAAGTGCGCTGGGCGATTCGAGTACATGTTCCAGGAAGGACCTTCACTCCAGTAACTGAGCCCATAGAGTTTTCCTTTGATGCACCAACCTGGAGTCTAGGAAAGAGCATGGCAGCCCACATCGCCATGGGATGCATCGGTGAGGTATACCACAAGAATCTTAAGGACACCATCTACCAGATATGTGGACGCCGAGATGAGCAATGGGAGATGATTTGCACCAGGAGGGATAAGTCCATTGCAGCCTACATCTAGGAGTTGAACCAGCACATTCGCCGTCAGGAGAACCAGATATGCGCTAGCATGATAGATATGAAGAAGGTGATGACCAGGAACATGGAGCTAGAAGAGGAACTCAAGTCTACACGTGATGGATATGAAGAAGAAATTGCAGTACTACGAGAGAAGAATGAAGATATGAAGAATAACCTAGGAATATTCATGGGAGATCCCGCACCCAAGGAGGACAACCACCCTAAAGACTACATCATCATCGACGATACTGACTCCGACCCTGATAGTGATGATGATTATGAAAACGAAGCTGGAGCGGATATCATGGTGTCTTCCTCCGATCAAAATTTCTAGTCGACCACCATATTTATCAGTAGTATTCCCCCATGCATATAGTAGTAGTCCGAGTATTTGTAACGGTAGCTTAGATCGATTGTATGCCCTTGTTTGATTTAAGTGGTGTGAAATCAATGTGTTTGTCTTATGTTCATATGGGTAGTGATTTCTCTTTAGACCTCACACTATTCTAGTCTCACCCCTCTAAACCTATCAGATGACGTGACCCCGAATTTGTCTTCTCACCAGAGCTCACCCAGTTGATCCAACAGCAGAATGCCTTGATGCATTTGCTAGTCCAGAACCAAGGAAACAACAACAACAACACACCGCCACCCCCTCCAGTGGACAACTTAGCCTGTTTTCTGAGGTTGAATCTGCAGGTGTTTCCCAGTAGCACCGAGCCGATTGTTGCTGATGACTGGCTCCGCAAGATTGGAAGGGAGCTAACCACCGTAGGTTGCACAGATACTGAGAAGGTGCGCTTTGTCGCACATCAAATGGATGGACCCGCAGCCTCATGGTGGGAGAATTACACAGCCGCTTTCCCCATAGCCAATGTCACCTGGGATCAGTTTCAGCAGGCTTTCCGCACATCACATGTCTCAACTGGAGCAATGAGTATGAAGAAGCGCGAGTTTCGCAAATTACGCCAGGGAAAACATACTGTGGGGCAGTACGTGGATGAGTTCAGCAAGTTAGCCCGCTATGCCCCAGATGATGTGGCCACAGATGCCACAAACCAGGAGAAGTTTATGCAAGGGCTGAATGATGAGCTGATGCAGTTGATGGTTGCAACATTTGCTAACTACCAGGAGTTGGTAGATAGGGCTCTTATGATTAAAGTCAAGCAGCAGCAGATAGAGAGCCGCAAAAGGAAGTATGGACAGGGGAAGTACAATTCTGGAGCTCAGCAGAAACCACGTTTTACCCCAAACTCGGGAGGATACACCCATAACCATGGAGGCCATACTCACAATGGAGGAAGCTCACATAACCATAGTGGTCCTAAGAATGGTAATGGAAATGGAGGAAACAACAACCAGAACCGTTCCAACCCAGCAACACCCGCTAAGAAGGATCTAAGTCATGTCACCTGTTACAAGTGCGGGAAGACTGGACACTACGCCAATGATTGTTCAGAGTTGAAGAATGGCAATGGAAATGGAAACTCTGGGAAGAAGCCCAATCCCTTCACCAGAGGTCAAGTGAACCACATCAACATGGAGGAAGTTGAAGATCAGCCTGACGCAGTGATTGGTAAGTTTTTGATTAAGTCATTGCCCGCTCTTGTTCTTTTTGACACTGGTGCATCGCATTCATACATATCAAGGCGATTTGTGTATAAGTTTAAGTTGCCAACATTAGCCCTTAGGTCACCCATGTTAGTAAGCTCGCCAGGAGCAGAGTATATGGCCAGTCGATGGTGTGATCGGTTACCATTAACTATTGGTAGCCATGTTTTCCACTCAGACCTAATAATTTTGGAGTCACAAGGATTGGATATAATACTAGGCATGGATTGGCTATCGAAGTACGGAGGAAACATCGACTGTGCTAGTAAGTCAATTTTACTCACCACCGCGGAGAGAAAGAGGATCAAGTATGTATCTAGGCATGCGCCAAGGAGGACCCAAGTGAATTCCCTCTCGGGAGTTGTTCAGGAAGAAGTGCATGTGGTGAAGGATTACCCGGATGTATTTCTATAGGAATTACCAGGCATTCCACCAGATCGAGACATAGAGTTTTTGATAGAGTTGTTGCGAGGCACCACGCCAATATCGAAGAGACCGTATCGGATGCCTGCAAATGATCTAGAGGAAATCAAGAAGAAGATTAAGGAGTTACTGGAGAAAGGTTATATTCGACCAAGTTCATCACCATGGGGAGCCCTAGTGCTCTTAGTTGAGAAGAAGGATCGATCTTTGAGAATGGTTATTGATTATCGGGCATTGAATGAAGTGACGATCAAGAACAAGTACCCACTACTGATGATCAATGATCTGTTTGACTAGCTGCAAGGAGGTAAAGTATTTTCCAAGATTGATCTTTGATCAGGATACCACGATTTTAAAATCCGACACTAGGATATACCTAAGACAGCTTTTACCACAAGGTATGAGTACACAGTCATGTCTTTTGGATTGACTAACGCCCCTGCCTATTTTATGAGTATGATGAATAAGGTGTTCATGGAGTTTTTGGATAAGTTTGTTTTGGTGCTCATTGATGATATTTTGGTGTACTCGAAGAATGAAGAGGAACACAAGGAACATTTGCGACTAGTTCTCGAGAAGCTCAGGGAACATCAATTGTATGCCAACTTCATCAAATGTGAGGTTTGGTTGAAGGAAGTTGGATTTCTTGGACATGTTATATTAGGACAAGGTATAGCAGTAGACCCTACCAAGGTTCAGTCTGTCACCGAGTGATTGGCACCCACCTCAGTTGGAGAGATCCGCAGTTTTCTGGGACTCGCAGGATATTATAGGAGATTCATTGAGAACTTTTCCAAGATTGCGAAGCCCATGACAGAGTTGTTGAAGAAGGATAGCAAGTTCAAATGGACTGAGGAATGTGAGGCCAGTTTTCAGGAGTTGAAGAAACGTTTGGTTACAAACCCAGTGCTAATTCTTCCTGATATATGCAAAGACATTCAAGTGTATTGCAATGCTTCTCGCTTGGGACTTGGAGGTGTACTTATGCAGGACGGAAGAGTTGTTTCATATGCCTCACGTCAGCTTCGACCTCACGAGTTGAATTATGCCACACATGATTTAGAGCTAGCAGCCGTGGTGCATGCGCTCAAGACCTAGAGACACTTTCTTATTGGAAACCGTTGTGATGTATTACTTCAGCCTATGCCGATACCCGAATGGAAGTGGGACAAGCTTGGCATGGATTTCATCGCCAGATTACCCAGGACACGATCAGGATATGATTCTACTTTATCCCCGTGCAAACCGCTTATACGAGCGCGAAGTTGGCCAAGATATATATGACCGGGATCGTATGTCTGCATGGAGTTCCAGGACCATCGTATCAGATAGAGGAACACGGTTTACCTCAAAGTTTTGGAATCAGTTGCACCAGACTTTGGGTACCAGGCTAGAATTCAGTACAACCTTCCATCCGCAGAAAGATGGACAGACCGAGAGAGTCAATCAGATTCTAGAGGACATGTTGAGATCTTGTGCGCTAGATTATGGATCCAGTTGGGATGATAATTTGCCTTACGCAGAGTTCTCATACAACAATAGTTACCAGGCTAGTTTGAAGATGGCCCCTTTCGAAGCTTTGTATGGAAGAAGGTGCAGGACACCATTGATGTGGGATGAAGTCGGAGACCGTCAGTTGTTTGGACCAGATTTAATCAAGGAGTCTGAAGAGAAGG
Source organism: Triticum aestivum (assembly GCF_018294505.1). NCBI lineage: Eukaryota > Viridiplantae > Streptophyta > Magnoliopsida > Poales > Poaceae > Triticum > Triticum aestivum. The sequence continues at coordinate 458,460,869 of NC_057803.1, forward strand.
TTAAGTTGATTTGAGATAGACTGAAGGAAGCCCAGTCGAGGAAGAAGAGTTATGCCGATACTAAATGCAAGGAGGTAGTCTATGAAATCGGACACAGGTCCTATCTTCGGGTGTCACCACTTCGAGGAGTTAAACAATTTGGAGTTAAGGGAAAGTTAGCCCCGAGATTTGTAGGACCATACCGTGTTTTGGAACGTATGGGAGAAGTGGCCTACAAGCTATAGTTACTAGAAGGATTGTCAGGAGTTCATGATGTGTTTCACGTTTCCTAGTTGAAGAAGTGCCATGCTGAGATGGCCAATATTCCTTTGAGAGATACAGTGCCCCTGGAAGCAATTCAATTGGAAAGTGACCTAACCTACAAGGAGAAACCCGTCAAGAGTCTCGAGTTTGCCAGCCGAGTTACACGCAGCAAGGTTATCATGTTTTGTAAAGTTCAGTGGAGCCACCATGCCAAGGAAGAAGCCACCTAGGAGCGAGAGGAAGACCTACTGAAAGACCACCCACACCTATTTTCTAGCCAACCCGAATCTCGAGGGCAAGATTCATCTTAAGGGGGGTTGGTTCCTAACATCCCAATTTTCAATTTGGATGTTATACATAGGTCATCATATGCATATCATATTTTATTTGCATTTTGGTAGTGATCCTAGAAATCTTAAGCAACTCAAGGACCCAAGGAGAGAGTTGGATATTTCATAAATTTTTATATTTGAATTTTTCTCAAATTTGAAAAGAGGATCAATTTGATTTTAATATTTTTCCTCCAATTATTTTCAATAAAAAAATCAGAGAAGATAATATGACTTCTTCAAAAGAGAGAAATATTGGAGAACAAAATTTAAAATCAAATTATTATTTTATTTGTATTTTATTTGCTATTTTATTTGAATTACAAAAAATATGCATTTTTGAAAATTTCATTTTTTAGGCCAGAAAAATGTTCATATTGTCCTAAATATTAGGTTTGAACGACGAAAATTATTTCTGGTATTTTTTTAAGAATATTTTTGATATTTTCTTAGGATTTTTTTTTGGCGGAATCTTTTTATTAAAAAAACTCTTGTTCTCCCGACTGGGCCGAAGGCCCAGCCGAGCCAGGCCGAGCCTAGCCGCTCACCGCCTCGCCCCGACCCACTCCGGGCGAAGTCCGGCCGGCGCACGCGCTGCCGCCGTGTCCGTGGAGGACTCCTCCTCCCGGCGAGCCCCTCCCCAATCCGTGTCGCCCCCTCCCTCTTTATAAACCGCCCCGCCGTTGCCCCTCCTCCTTATCGCCACCGCCGCCGCCACAACCCCTTCCCAAGCCGAGCCACGCC
>NC_057803.1:458762709-458893799 GCF_018294505.1 Triticum aestivum
ATTTTGGTAATAAGGAAAACAAAGAGTTGGTCAAGCAAACTCGGTGGGACCGATTTGCATATCTCGTGAGACTGAAATTATTACATCAGGTAACAGAGAGTTTGCAAGCCCATCTCGGTGACACCGAGATCCCATCGGTGAGACCGAACTGATTAGGGTTTCTGGCTATGACTATGTCAAATGAACTCGGTGGCGCCGGCTAGATCAAATCGGTGGGGCCGAGTTTAACTTTAGATTTGGGACATATGTAAAAATGGGAAAGTGGTTGAGGGCTTTGGAGCATATCACTAAGCACTTTGAGCAAGCAAGTCATTAAGCAACACCTCATCCCCTTTTAATAGTATTGGTTTTTCCTATAGACTTAATGTGATCTTTAATCACTAAAATAGAAATGAATAGTCTTGAGCTTTTGCCAATCTTTGTCCTTAGCATCTTGAAGGGGTCACATCCTCTTGTCCATGTCACGTCTTTGTTAAACATTCTGAAATATACTAGATAAAAATATTAATTCAACAAAAAATATGTTAACATTAATTATCAAAATTATTTAGGAAGCACTTGTGCTTTCAGGTTTGAAGCCGGCGCACGAAACAACGTCAGCGAAAACTAAAACCTAACACACAAAACGGGGTTCCCGCACCTCCCGTCACGAGAGCAATAGGCGTGCCGAAAGAGAACCGCCGGCCTTGCCCGCGGGGAAGGGTGGAGATCTGAAGTGAGGGGGGTCTAGGAGGCGTCAACTAGGCAAGTATTTTCTCATTTAGTTTTTTTCCATCGACTTTCTGATTTAGTTTAGAAACACACATGTCATTGTGGGAATGTGTCCCCCGTAATTTGATCGCCATTTTGTATCGTGTCGCAGTATGGAAACACGACGCAAGCGTATGGGCACGTAAAGGGAAACTGGATGGTTCCGTGCCGGAGGAGGACGTGCATGCACGTGCACCGGTCCATCCATCATGTAAGAACGTAGGAAGTGTACACCAATGGCAAATTTATGGCTTATAAATAGCACGCATCTGCGTCGATCTCCGGCCACCACCACCCAACCCGCGGCCCCAAATCTCTCTCCCCGCTTTCCCGGAGACAGATCCAGCCATGGGCGCCGCGGCGAGGAGGGCGGCCGAGCAGGAGCAAAGCTGCAAGGCCACGGAGGACTTCGACGCCGCCAAGCCGCCGCCCTTCCGCATCGGCGACGTGCGCGCCGCCGTGCCCGCCCACTGCTGGCGCAAGAGCCCACTCCGGTCCCTCTCCTACGTCGCCCGCGACGTCGCCGTCGTGGCCGCGCTGGCCGTGGCCGCATGGTGGCTAAACAGCTGGGCCGTGTGGCCGCTCTACTGGGCAGCGCAGGGCACCATGTTCTGGGCGCTCTTCGTCCTCGGCCACGACTGGTACGCGCCTCTTCCTTCCTCCGGCCGACCGGCCGCCGCAATCGAGCGATTAGTTAACCAGATCGTCGCCGTCCCAGGCAATGCTGATTACTATTGAGATGCAGTAACGACTATTCTTGTAATGCAGTGGTCACGGGAGCTTCTCGGACAGCGGGACGCTCAACAGCGTCGTCGGCCACCTGCTGCACACCTTCATCCTTGTCCCATACAACGGATGGTTAGCATCTTTCGATTTATCTCCGCTTATAACATAAACACAGACAGTTTAGTATGCAACCATATGCTGAACCTGCACAGATTAGGAACACAAACGCTGCAAAATTTGGAGCATAAGTGATGCAGTTTGGTACTACAAATTCTGAAACTCTACGAATCGGGCTGCAATGCAATTTTCTATCATGAGTTTATTTAGGAAACAAATAAAAAATCATGAAAGGAGCTAAAATTTGGAGCAAACCGATGCAATCGACAAGATGCGAAACAGAGTTTCTCCCCCCATTATATTATATTAAACATAAAAGAAAAGAAAAGGTTGAGAGAAATATCTCCCGACAACAGTTTGAGTTGTTTAACACTAGTGCACAGTCCCCTACGTCGGCCACATTGAAAATTACACCCACATGGAGACGAAAACGATGGGCACAAGCCATGCGTCGTGCATGCCATGCAAGATTCTGAATTTTATTTTACTACTTATTTCGCAAGGTTCTGCATTTTCTTGTGCAGCAATTTATTTATTTATTTTTGCAGGGCAGCATCTGCATTTTCTTGTGCAGCAATTTATCAATTTTTTGCGGGGCAGCAATTAACGTTGATGCATTGATCTAGTGATGCTTTAGTTAGCTTTGGCTGATGGAGCATTTATGTTTGTTATGGCATAATTCAGGAGGATCAGCCACAGGACGCACCATCAGAACCATGGCCACATCGACAGGGACGAGTCATGGCACCCGGTTAGTAGTCCTACCCACATCGTACAAAACACTAGTACCCGCCAGCATTATTGCAATTCAGATTCAGAGCTGCTAGACCGCTTGACAGATATTTGTAGTCTAAGATATTGAATTATTCATATGTATACATTCTACTACTAGTAGGTAGTAAAAGGTTTGTGAGAGAGTTTGGCAGAATTGAGGTGAAGGGTGAAAAAGGACAAGCAAGCATTGCTTTCAGCTCAGCCTGAGATGCAGAGTGCACATGCAGTGGAGCAGGAGAGGGGAGAGAATACTGCTGCTACTCCCTCCGTTCCAAAATATAGCGCGCCCACGCTTTTCGAGGTTCAACTTTGACCATAAATTTAACCCACGAGACCGACTGCGGCGGGATCAAAAATTATATAATTAAAACTTTTTTTGAATACGAATTCATTGGTATAATTTTTTCGCCCGCCGCAGTCGGTCTTGTTGATTAAATTAATGGTCAAAGTTGAAGCACGGAAACCGAGGACGCGCTATATTTTGGAACGGAGGGAGTAGTATATATGATTGATTAGGCTGCCAAACTAAACTGCCCCTAAAGATCCATCCATCCCAGCAAAAGCTAGCTAGCGAGATGTGGTCCGTCCTTTCCTAGATACTACTACTAATAATGCCAGCCAAGCACAAGCTGCGAGTGCCCGCTAAGTAGATCTACTCATCATGTCTGTCACGTGATCAGATCTGCATCCTGCCGCTGCCTGCTAAGTTGATCGCCGTATATCAGCAAAGATGCGCATCGAATCTTACCTTGGCTTTGCTTTGCTCTGCTAGTCTCCCACCAAACCAGACCATTTCATAATGCAAAGGTCCCTTTCATGTCGATTGCATGGCTGTCATTATCATAGTCATATCATAGACCAGCAGGCCTTGCCCTTTTCAGTCAGCCTCAGCTGCTTGTTGTGGAGTTGTGGTTGTGGCATCAGTCAATTGCAACTTTAACCAAGATCCTTAGCATTTAACCTCAGCTGATGCGGATATAACTGAATTGAGCAGATTACCGAGAATGTGTACAAGGAGATGGAGCCAAGCACCAAGAAGCTACGCTTCTCACTGCCATACCCGCTCCTGGCTTTCCCTGTCTACCTCGTAAGAATCTCCTTCTCTGATGATCGATTGTGCTCTGCATCCCCGAGTCTCAGCTGAAAAACTGCACTGAATCCGTCTTCTGCAATGGCTCAACACCTGCAGTGGTACAGAAGCCCGGGCAAGAACGGCTCGCATTTCAACCCAAGCAGCGATTTGTTCAGCCCCAAGGAGAGGCTTGACGTGATCGTCTCCACCACTTGCTGGTTCACGATGATCGCGCTGCTCATCGCCATGGCGTGCGTGTTTGGGCCGGTGCCGGTGCTCAAGCTCTACGGCGTTCCATATGCTGTAAGCGATTGCTAACGGTTTTCTTAGTACTGCTTGCTTCCAAGCTACTCGGACTGAACAACTAACTTGATTGTGGTATCATCCAATGTGTATCATATAAAACAGGTGTTTGTGATGTGGCTTGATTTGGTGACGTACCTTCACCACCATGGACACCAGGACCTCCCTTGGTATCGCGGCGAGGTACTTTCTATATTGATTATTGTTATTTTGGGGAAAATATATCAGTTAATTACAAGTATGTATATGAAAAACATCCATCTTCTACGCATAGTTCATGAGTTAGCAGCCTATTTCTCATGGCAGGTGGAACAGACATAGTTACAGAAAAATAGGATTACCTCATCTTCTGAACATCTTAGCTACTATTAGTGTTGATATTCAGTGAAAAATAATTATGCTACATAAACGTGTCTGTAATGTTGTTCCTTTCTGCGTGTTGAACTAGAATTTTCCCCCAACCACGGATGCAGTTTCGCCCTACCATGGTTTTACTATTTCACCAGCGCTCAATGTTCATTTGTCAACAACTAAACATATATTCTATGTAATCATCATTGCAGGAATGGAGCTACCTCCGTGGTGGCCTGACGACCGTGGACCGGGACTATGGATGGATCAACAACATCCACCATGACATTGGCACTCATGTCATCCACCACCTCTTCCCTCAAATACCTCACTACCACCTAGTAGAAGCAGTAAGCGCACTACTACTACTATGCTAAACATATATATGCACTTACCTACTAATGCTGAGTACTGTGTACTGAAACTACGGCTTTCTCCTTATTTTGTGAACAAAAAACAGACCAAGGCAGCAAGGCCAGTTCTGGGAAGATATTACCGCGAGCCAGAGAAGTCAGGTCCACTGCCACTTCACCTCTTCCATGTCCTCCTCGGGAGCTTGAGAGTCGATCACTTCGTAAGCGATGTTGGAGATGTTGTATTCTACCAAACTGACCCAAGCTTGAATGGCGATAACTGGACGAAAAATGGCAAGCACAAGTGATGTAAGATAGAGAGATATCATAGCCTGCTGGAGAAATTAGCAGAACGGGCTTCCTGCTAAAATCAAAGCATGTGGGTCTGCAACAACAGACAGGCTGTGTTGATTGGTTGATGAAATTCAGACCATTCATTAGAATTAGCATTCTCCAATTGTGGTTGTAGCTAGCAATGTTATTTTCAATCTTACCAGTTTTGGTTGTGGAGTTATGTAACAAATTAATGAACCTTCTTAGACTATTGATCAGTCTGGAGTTTGTATGCGCCGGGCCTGGGAGAGTGGGCATTAATTTTGTGAGCCAGATTAAGTGCTCTGCGCCGTTTTTCTGATCTGAGTTATATGCTTGCTAATTAGAGTGTACAGATGGGCTACTCATCTTTGTGTACTAGACTAACTAGATTGCTGGAACAGGGTTATGCATAATTATTACAAATTTCAACATGAACCTACACCACCATAAGCATAACAAGTTGGCAAAATTCCCAACACTGAAAATATGAAATGTTGGCCCACTAACCTTAAAATTTTCAATTTGAACCTTCGTTGCAAAACAAGTTGGCCAAACTCTTAGATGCTAAGTAGAATGTGAGCCACTAGCATTTACATATTTCAATATGAACCTACAAATTAGCAGGAGAAGTTGGCCAAACCTGGAATTACCCACTGATTATGGACTTCAGTACTCTACCTCTGCATCACCATATATAACAGTGATATATTGGCAAATCCACAAGTGTTACAATCAATATATACTTGCCGATATATATGAAGGCAATGCATCATCAACTATGCTACAAATTATTTCCCGGCAAAATAATGCTATACTATTGTGGACTAATAGCTAGAAATAATTACAATTATCGCTATACAGATACCATCATTTCACCATTCTAGAATTATTCTGGAGGAGAGCAAACCTCCAAAACCATTGTCTTCCCTGACTGCTGCCATGTCCTCACAGGCCACTAGTATAAGAGTGGAACTGCTGGCATGCTTACCACACTTGACCTTCAGTTCCCCAAGGCTTCCAGCGAACACCTGATCCAGCCAGGCCTGGAGAGGCCTCTTGCCCTCTGATGCCCATGCCGCTGCAATTATTTGCTCCATTGCACCGACATCAATTTCCAATGTGCAGCCGGAGCCCAGAACTTTGCGGAGTGTATTGCTCAACTCCTGCAGTACGTAGTCGGCGACTTTGTCAAAGTCGAATGGCTTGAAATCGATGGACTCGTCAACCAAACACAAGAGGCTGTCCATGGATCTCTCCGGAGTGCCATATGAGTTGTCATTGCTGCCGCTGTGGTCATCAGCATCGCTCGAACCATCCTCGTCGATGGGGAGGTTCAGGTCGAACGGAACACTTGATGTTCTGTGCAGTCGCTTGGAAATGCTCGGTGATTCTTGCTGCAGCTTTTCTTGGTCATCAGAAATGTTGAACTTTCGCTTGCTGACTGAACCCCCACAGTACAAAGATGCATGAATTTTGGCTAGAGGGTGCCCGGGGGAAACTATCACCTTATCACCGTGGCCTTCACCGGTGATCGCCGTACATGATTCTACCAGGATCTTCAGTTGATGTCCACTAGCTGCCAGGATCTTATCTTCAGTGAAAGTAAGACCCTCTTCCATTCCAACAGACACGCTTTTGGAGCCTCTGGTTGTTCTTGTTGACAGCACAACAATGGAGTCATTAATGTCAACTTCCTTGCCACGCAAGTCTCGGAATCTACCAGTCTTACTGGCATGAGTCAGAGTGTCCTGGAGAAGGCAGTCAGCTTTATCGACATTATCAAGGAAGATGACAGATCGCCGTTTCTTGCTCAGCTCGTCAACAATATAGTCAGTGCCAGTCTTTCCTCTGTAACTTGAGTCAGCCCAATCCTTGAGACTCAGGTCCAGATAAATCATGTTCTCTTTGCTGCCATGTACGAGCTCTGCAAGCGCCAAAGCAACTCTGCGTTTGGCCATGCAATCAGAACCATGAAAGCTAAACCACATGTCATTCTTCCTGCTTGCACCACGGCGCCTCTCCATTGACTTGCACCGCACAATGGAACCACAAATAGCACTCAAGGCTTCCTCCTGCCTTCCAACAACCTGGAACAAGCGTTCCACAAGTAGCTTGTAATTACTCAAATCAGAACCTTGTGCTGCGAGGTGTGAAGGTTTCTGCCAATGACCAAAAGCAGACAAACCTCCAGAAGCTGCTGAATGCTGAGCACTAGGTGATGTTTGCCCCATATTTGTGGAACTCTTGGAACAAGCAAAGGGTTGCGCAAAGATCTGCGGAGGCTTCAGATTCAAATTATCAACTTTCTTGGGTACAGATATCTCTGCATCAGCTACATGTTTGCAGCTGGCAGAATTTGTGCCCTTGGAAGAAGATTCATGAGGCGTGCCTAAAACCAAGTCAGTTGCCACAGATACGGCAGATGATGGTGACACGTGATCTTCGTGATGATCATGACAGTATGACAGGGTTTCATGTTGGGACTGCTTTTCATCACTCTTTGAAAACCCAGCTTGAAGCTCCAATGTAAGGTTGTCATTCCTTTGGTTAGAGATAGATGGGGGTGAAATACTCTTTGTGGTAGCATTGGTATGTGGAACAGACACTACAGAAGGTCTAATAACCTCCCTTTGAAGTGCAACTGATTCAGAACCTTTGCTCAGATTTTCTGCTCTTTCCCCATTGGCTGGAACACCAATATAATGCGGAAATAACTGGTATGGAACACTGTTGATCCTATGGCAGCCTTGGTGGAGCCGCAGGCAGTACTCGTTCCACTTCTTCTGTAGATTCGATATTTTTGAATTCAATACCATCTGATCTCTAACCTGCACTGAAGAAAAACTGTACATCTTTTATACCAATGATATTCAAAATTAAGCATCTATCAAAACGACGGCATATGCAACAATTATTTTACTTAGAAGTCACAGAATATGTAAGCCGCTTCACACCTTGACTGCATCAAATCCATTGTTAGCACCTATCGTGCTGCCATTCTGCAGCAGCGAAGGTAGACCTCCCTGGTGATGGTCTTCAGCTGTAATGCCACTTCCTCTAATGATAGTAGCAACTTCTTGCTCGTATCTATCATTGCACTGTTGACACCGAAGGGCCGGAGGACAAGAATTTGCTGTGAGGCTGTTAGCTTCGTAGGTATCGCTGACAAGTCCCCCAAAAGGAAGGAGCGCATCCATAAAGCTGCAAACACAAGTTTGACATCGTTAGGCCAAGATGACAGGAGCAAAATGAAGTACAGAGAACCCACATCAAGTCCTACTTCAATACGCCTATTCTGACTCTGCAGTTGCTTAAGTATAGAGGCTGGCATTTTTGGGTCCAATGCATCAGAACCTCATTGTTCAAACAGTACTTGCTGTATCAGAATAGAATAATGTCTTTTCATGAAAATGCATTTCTTTAATGTTTAAAACCTTGTTTGTTTCTCTCCTTTTATCTTTAGTGCCTTTAAATTTTTTTTTACCGAGGTACTCTGAATTCTTACACCCGATGACGGTGGAACAACAGGAATGATATACATACGACGAATTTCCGTACGACGACGGTACGACAGTACTCCATCACCCTTCGATGGAATAGCCGGATCAATATCTGACGCGGGATAGTAGTATCATACAGAGATCGTATAAAAAATGTCAGACGCAAAGCAATATTGGTGGAACAAACCATCTACCTTATGAATTAAATAGGACAGCTTAAAATTGTCAAAGGAGCAAAGAAGTTCTTTAAAATAACCTAAATGAACAAACAAGAAGCTAATGAATGAGTAAACAAACGAGCAAAAACCATCAATACATCACACAAAAGGAAGATGGTCAAGAAGAATTTAAAATAGTAACCCGCTCCCAGAGAGTGGAAATATGTAATCTTCTCGTTGATATTTAAAATAAACCGGTCATGTATAAAAAAATAAAAAAATATATATAACATGGAGCAGAAACACTAGGGGTCTTTAGCACAGGTAATCAGGGATAGAGGTATCACTGTCAATCTTAGAAACAGAAGTTGCAAACCCTGATTGTGATGATCTATAGTATCTGAACTGAAGATGTACCCACTGTGGAAAAAAAACTTCCAGGTGGCAAACTCCTTACCATTGAAACCTCTAAAGGACAACGGAATCACGCGGATGAAAATCAAAACCATGACATCCTCAGTAACACAACTTCAGTCTGTACTTTACTCGAGCATCAACGTAACCTCCAAAGGCCATAACAACACACCTCAAGATAAGAGGCCATAACAACACACCTCAAGATAAGAGGCCATAACAACACACCTCAAGATAAGAGGCCATAACAACACACCTCAAGATAAGAGGCACGCTTATAAGTCAATAACTTAAGCATGCATATTACCAGGTCAAGCACTGAGAAAACAACTGTACTAGTACTAAACGGGATGAGTAAAAACATTCAGAAAACAATCGACATCACGAAAAAGCTGTATCCATGTAGAATATTTAAAGACCTCTGTATAAACTCGACCAATCAGACATGGTAGAAAAATAATCAGGCCAATGGGCATACAGACAAATCTGCACTCAAAACATTACTAAACTAATAGTACGCCGATCATTGGAGTAAGAACTACTGTAGTAATCCTTGTTAGTAGTAACCAGACATCTAAGGAACATCCGAATATGATAAACAAAAGGTGCGCACGCGCACACGCCAGTCACCACAATGGATGCCAATCAACTCAATCCTAAGCATAAACAATTGGCGGAAGGTAGAAAGAGAAGAGAATAGGATTCACCTTGCAGGCTTGGAGAAAGCCGCGGCGGTGGTTGCCTGAGGGATGAGCGCAGCGGGGCTGCCTCCGGCGCGCACTGCCGTGATCGGCAGCAGCTGGAGCTCCCAATCCTTGTCGAGCAAGGGGAATTTGGACAAGAAGGTGAGGTAGGTCTCGTACGTGGCCGACCAGCCCATCACCCAGACACGGCCAGCTCTGTGCGTCTCCAGCACTCGCGTCACCTCCGCCACCACCCGGCGCCCCATCTCCTGGAGCTCGCCGTCGTTGGGGACCAGTTCTTTGAGGTCACCGATGCTTATCATGAGGCCGGAGGTGGCGCTTGCCATGGCGGCCGCCACGCCGAGCTCCGTCTGGTCGATGGAGCTTGGACCGACGGGGAGGACACGGTACGGCGAGAGGGCGGCGAAGTCGGCAGCGGCGGAGGCGGCCCCGACGCCGACGAGCATGGGGTTGCGGCCTCGGGCGAGGACCTCGCCGATGCGGCGGAAGTTCTCCTCCCCGGTGCCGCCGGCGAGGCTCCCTGCAGCTGGCGAAGGCACGTCGGCGTCGTCGGCGGCGGCGAAGCTGCAGAGGAAGAGAGGCGGCGGGCGGCTCCGCGTGGGGAGGCGGCCGAGCATGGGCATGGGCGGCGCAGGGCGGAGGATGGCGAGCTTGATGTCGCCGCTGTGGAAGCCCGCGTCGCCGAAGACGCGGCTGACGAGGGGGTCGTCGAGGATGGCGAGCACGAGCTGCGAGAGCTCGACCTTGACGGCGGCGGGGGCCTGCGCGGTGGCCGCCTGGTGGTAGAAATGGAAGGTGTCCGGGTTGCGGCGCTGGTTGGCCTGCGAGCGCTTGACGGCCGCCATGAGCGAGTTGGAGACGGGCGGCTCCGCGTCGTCGGCGCCAGAGGCAGAGGAGGCGGAGGGGAGCCTGTCGAGCGAGACCGCGAAGCAGAGCTCGAGCGCCTTGAGCTGGACGCGCGGGGCGTAGGCGGCGCTGCGTGCCCGCGCGAGCGCGTCGCGGAGGAGCGGCGGGGCGGGAGGGGCGAGCAGGGCGGAGATGAGGTGGAGCGAGGTTGTCTGCGCGTGGGCGCGGCGGCGCGCGGAGACGACGGCCGCGTCGAGGGCGGTGACGGCGGCCGGCGAGAGGCACTGCCGCGCCGCGGCCACCGGCGTCGGCATCGCCGGCGCACGCACGCGTGGAGGGCTGGGGCTGGGATTGGGATTGGGGTTAGGGGAGTCGAGCGGGCCAGTGACAGGTGGTAATCACCGGAGGGACCTGGCTGCTATTACTTTTCCGCGCACGCACACTGATCACTGGACGGGTGACGAGGCCGAAACTTCTGAGGGGCGGATTGCTAATAGAGGAAACATCCGGGGGCCGACGGTCGCTGGAACCTGGAAGAAAAATAATTGGCAGGAAGGCAGGTGAAGGGGTTTATATATGCCATTTGGGTGATGATGATATCTGCTCTTCCTCTTTTCGGTGATGCGGTGGGGGCCACCTGACAGCGACGGTGATGGCGACAGTGAGTGCTGCTGCTTTCTGGAGTGGGGGAAAATGAAAAATATTAATTTGGTGGAGGGAGCACCAAGGCATCGCATATATGCAGCTGAGCTCAGTGGCAGTACAGATTCTTCTTTTGGGTAGACCACTGTGCTGCGCTGCAGCCAAGCTAGATTGTTCTCTTCTCCTGCAAAAGTGGGCGAAAGACAGTACCACCACCACCCATGAGATATGCAAAATCCTTCTAGGAAACTTGTTTCAAAAAAAAAAAATCCTTCTAGGAAAGGCACCGGGATCTAGCGCTATGGATACCCCCGGCTGGGACAGCACAAGGCTTGGGTTTACTGCAAATTTTGGCTCATTGGCCTATCGGCAAAGATGTCATATTAATTGAAACGAAATGATGCAAAATTGCTGTGTTGGCGGAAAGATAAGGTTTACATCATTTCAGTTAGTTTCCCTCTCTTTTTCCCCGTCTCTGCATGTGAAATCATTCATGCAAACAAAAGAGTTTCCTATCGCGAAAATAGCCCTCAACTTTAGTTGGACAGGGACACCTGCGCTGCTCTTAGGATTCCACTGGTGCACCCAGTTGGTTTATTCTCAGCTCACATCTCATCCAAAAAGGTGTACAGGAAATATCTCTACCCTGCAAGCTGGTGTATTTTACATGTCGTGTTGTAACTAAGAGTATCTACAACGGGGCGTCCCAAACCCTTCTCGTATGTCTGGCAGATGACCCGGTCAGTGACCGGTAAAAAAAAAAATCAAGACGGGCACCTCAAATCGGCATAAACGTCAGGGCCGACCGGCACCCCTCATATCTAACCTAAATATAAGGCGGATATGAGAACACCTGGGCACGCCCAGACGCGTCCGCCACGTCGGTTCCGGCCCACACCGACCCACCCGACCCCACGTATAATCATCCATATCCGCTCTCCGGACCAAACGCTAGCCACTTCATTTCACTTCACTCTGCCCACAAAACTCTCATTCGGCTTTCTCCGGCATGGGCAGCGGATCCGAGTTCTACACTTTCAGATCCGTCGACCCCGAGCTCATCCAACGCGATCCCGAGAAGGAGATTGAAAGCACAAGTGCTTCTTAGGTGATTTTGGTAATTAATGTCAACATACCTCTTGTTGGACTAATACTTCTACTTAGTATGTTTCAGGTAAGTTCAACAATGGAGTGGCATGGACTAGAGGATGTGGAACCCCTTCAAGATGCTGAGGACAAGGCATTGGCTCAAGCTCAAAGCTCAGGATTCTACATTTTATTTTAGTCATCCAAGATCACAATTGAATCCATAGGAAATCCAATACTATTTAGAGGGGATGAGGTGTTGCTCAATGGCTTGCTTACTCAAAGTGCTTAGTGATATGCTCCAAAGCCTTCAACCACTTTCTCATATCCACATATGTCCCAAACCAAAAGTCAAACTCGGCCCCACCGAAACTTTCTATCCGGCGCCACCGAGTTCTCTTGACATAGCCACTGCCAGAAACCCTAATCAATTCGGTCTCACCGATGGGATCTCGGTCTCACCGAGATGGGATTGCAAACTCTCTGTTGCCTATTGCAATAATTTCGGTCCCACCGAGACATGCAATCGGTCCCACCGAGTTTGCTTGGCCAACTCTCTGTTTTGCTTATTACCCAAATCGGTCCCACCGAGTTTGTGTAATCGGTCAAACCGAGATGAGGCTTTACCCTAACCATAGCACATCGGTCCCACCGAAATGCCTAACGGTCACATTTTGAACTAAATCGGTCTGACCGAGTTTCATGATTCGGTCCCACCGAGTTTGGTAATTTGTGTGTAACGGTTAGATTTTGTGTGGAGGCTATTTATACCCCTCCACCTACTCTTCATTCGTGAAAAAGCCATCAGAACATGCCTACACTTCCAACATACATTTTCTGAGAGAGAACCACCTACACTTGTGTTGAGGTCAAAATATTCCACTCCAACCACATAAATCTTGATCTCTAGCCTTCCCCAAGTTGCTTTCCACTCAAATCATCTTTCCACCAAATCCAAATCATGTGAGAGAGAGTTGAGTGTTGGGGAGACTATCATTTGAAGCACAAGAGCAAGGAGTTCATCATCAACACACCATTTGTTTACCTCTTGGAGAGTGGTGTCTCCTAGATTGGTTAGGTGTCACTTGGGAGCCTCCGTCAAGATTGTGGAGTTGAACCAAGGAGTTTGTAAGGGCAAGGAGATCGCCTACTTCGTGAAGATCTACCCGAGTGAGGCAAGTCCTTCGTGGGCGACGGCCATGGTGGGATAGACAAGGTTGTTTCTTCGTGGACCCTTCGTGGGTGGAGCCCTCCGTGGACTCGCGCAACCGTTACCCTTCATGGGTTGAAGTCTCCATCAACGTGGATGTACGATAGCACCACCTATCGGAACCACGCCAAAAATCGCTGTGTCTCCAATTGCGTTTGCACACTCCAATCCCATCCCCTTACATACTTGCAACTTGCATGCTTTACTTTCCGCTGCTCATATACTCTTGTCATGCTTGCTTGATATGTATTGTGAATGTTTAAACTTGTGCCAAAACTCCACTTCAACTTAAAGAAATTAAAAACTGTAACTTTTCTTACTTAGAGTCTATTCACCCCCCTCTAGACACCTCTTCTCGATCCTTTCAATTGGTATCAGAGCTTTGGTCTCCATTGCTTTGGTTTAATCACCATTGGAGGAAGTTGGATGAGTCTATGTTGGGGAGTCTTAGACGTAGAGTGCCTATTCTTGATGGAGAGTTCTTTCATGAGTGGAAAAATGAGATGCTTGGGATTTTCAATGAATATCATTTGACCAAGTACATTACTACTCCTTGTGCTCGCATTGTTGATCCTTTGCATCCTACCCTTGATGAGTCTATTGACATGATCCGTAATCTTAGAATGGTCAATTTAATCATTAGAGGTTTGCCTAGAAACTTGATTGCTAGCTTGCCTACTTTTGATTGTGCCTACACCTTATGGAGATTCCTTGAGGAACGATTCCCAAATTATTCCTTGAAAATTCTAGATGAGATTCATCATAAGTCTATTGCCTTGAGTAAGATGAGTTCTAATGATCCCAAGTTTCGTGATTGCTTATTTGAGCTTACTAATCTTACGAGTGCAAAAGGAAATGTTGGAATTATTAGCAATATCATTTCCGAAGTCATTAGAATCCATAGAGATGAACATTGTTACGGTCATACTTCTAATGAATTACCCTCTCTAGGAGTTGATCCATCACATGACGATGTTGAACATGGATACTATGATGAGGATGAGGATAGTGACCATGATCTTGATGATGCGATGAGAAACTTTGGTCTTATGGCTAATCTTCGCGGCTACATGGCTGGAGGAAAGGAATGGGTCCTTGATAGTGGATGTACTGATCATATGACCGGAGACAAAGATATGTTTCGTGAGCTTGCTGAAAACGACGGCCCTCGAAAGTATGTCACTTTTGGTGATAACTCAAAGGGTACGGTGGTTGGCCTCGGTAAGGTGGCCATCTCACATGATAGCTCCATACAAAACGTCATGCTCGTTGAATCTCTTGGGTACAATTTACTTTCAGTATCTAGACTTGCTGATTTCGGTTTCAATGTCCTATTTACTGAAGTAGACTGCCAAGTGTTTCGAAGAGACAATCATAAAATGGTCGTTACCGGTATACGTAGAGGTGATCTTTACATTGTTGATTTCACTAAAAAGGCTCGACCTAGAACTTGCTTAATTGCTAAATCCTCTAAAGGCTGGTTGTGGCATAGAAGGCTAGGTCATGTGGGCATGCGAAATCTTGATAAGCTTATTAAAGGTGATCATATCCTTGGAGTAAAAGATGTCATATTTGACAAGGATAGACTTTGCAGTGCTTGTCGGGCAGGAAAATAAGTTGGAGGGAGTCACCCCGTGAAGAACATCATGACCACGAGAAGACCGCTCGAGCTACTTCACATGGATCTCTTTGGTCCCAATGCCTACAAGAGTCTCGGTGGTAACTCATTTGGTCTAGTTATAGTCGATGATTTTCAAGATTTACGTGGGTGTTCTTCCTTGATGATAAACCGCAGGTCCGAAAGATCTTCAAAAACTTCACTAGGAAGGCCCAAAATCAATTTGAAGTGAAGATCAAAAAGGTTCGCAGCGACAATGGAACGGAGTTCAAGAACGCAAATGTGGATACCTTTCTTGACGAAAAGGGGATTTCACACGAGTTATCGGCTATGTACACACCTCAACAAAATGGAGTTGTTGAGAGGAAGAACCGGACCCTTATTGAGATGGCAAGAACGATGCTTGATGAGTACAAGACTCCAAAACACTTTTGGGCGGAAGCGGTTGAGACAGCTTGTCATGCAACAAATCGCTTGTATCTTCACAAGCTACTCGGCAAGACGGCATACAAGCTCCTCACCGGTAACAAACCCCAAGTTGGATACTTTCGAGTATTCGGCTCAAAGTGCTATTGTCGGTGTCAAAACCGGCGGATCTCGGGTAGGGGGTCTCGAACTGTGCGTCTAGGCCGGATGGTAACAAGAGGCAAGGGACACGAAGTTTTACCCAGGTTCGGGCCCTCTTGATGGAGGTAAAACCCTACGTCCTGCTTGATTAATATTGAACATCTGGGTGTTACAGGAGTAGATCTACCACGAGATCAGAGAGGCTAAACCCTAGAAGCTAGCCTACGGTATGATTGTATGTTGTGATTGTTGTCCTACGGACTAAAACCCTCCGGTTTATATAGACACCGGAGAGGGTTAGGGTTACACAAGGTCGGTTACAAATGAGGAGATATCCATATACGTATTGCCTAGCTTGCCTTCCACGCCAAGTAGAGTCCCATCCGGACATGAGACAAAGTCTTCAATCTTGTATCTTCATAGTCTAACAGTCCGTCCAATAGAGATAGTCTGGCTGTCCGGAGACCCCCTAATCCAGGACTCCCACAGTAGCCCCTGAACCAGGCTTCAATGGCGATGAGTCCGGCGCGCAGTTGTCTTCGGCATTGCAAGGCGGGTTCCTTCTCCGAATACATTACAGAAGAAGTTGAATACGAGGATAGTGTCCGACCCTGCAAAATAAGTTCCACATTCCACCATAGAGAGAATAATGCTTTCGCAGATCTAATCCGCTAGCTTGTTTTGGCAATATGACGTTACGTCGTGGCCCGGTGATTATTCGAATCGTTTCTCTTAACCAGCCCCGCACATAACGCGAGGCAGTTTCTTGACACGTCTTGCCAAAGCGGAGATCATGTTCCCCTGATTACGGGATTCTCATTAATGCGGTTCGTGGGTAACCCAACCGTGTCTAGGACTCCTAGATTATAGCTAAGTCCAAAACGGCTACGGAGAGGACGCTTGAGGTTCACCCTCTTTATAAGGAGACAAGGTTTTCGCTTTTTCCCTCTCGTGCTCAACCAAACCCTTCCCCCGCCTCAAGTTCTAACACCCAAAGCCTAGGTTAGGTGCTCCGGATCTTCAATCATGTCCGGATCCAGCCTTCAAGGTCGATGGATGCCCTCCTCCGTGATGGAAGAGGACATTAAGAAGTTGAGGGAGGCCAGATACCTGACCGCCGAGGTTTCGCATCGGCTGCCTGCCCGAGGGCAGGTCATCCCTACTCCCGAACCCAATGAGAACGTTGTGTTCGTCTCCCACTTCCTCCGAGGTCTAGGCCTCACTCTGGATCCTTTCGTCAGGGGCTTGATGTTCTATTACGGGTTAGATTTCCACGATCTAGCCCCGGACTCCTTTCTCCACATCACGACATTTATCATTGTGTGTGAGGCCTTCCTCCGTGTGACCCCTCACTTCGGCCTGTGGCTCAAGACCTTTGAATTACAACCGAAGGTGATCGAGGGGCAGCATGCAGCGTGCGGAGGTGCATCAATAGGCAAGATGGCAGGAGCTCCATGGCCGAAAGGTTCCTTTCCAGAGGTATCCGAATTATGGCAACGGGAGTGGTTCTATGTCACGGCTCCCAGAAGTGCCAAGTGGGCGGCTGCCCCCGCTTTCCACCCGGGCCCCCCACCACAACTGATGTCATGGATTAGCTGGGGCCTGAGCTGGGGTCCAGCCAAGGACGTGCCTATGCTGCAAAGCCGCATCCGAGATCTCTTCGAGGGAGATTTCAATTTGGTTGCGGTAATACAAGTTATGCTGGTTCGCCGAGTCCAGCCTTGCAAACGCCGGCCCCTGTGCTTCTGGGAGTTCAACCCAGAGGGACCACGTGCCATTCAAAGTTTTCTCGGCCTGACGCGCGAGGAGATGTACAAGTCATTCTTCGGACCTCAAGTGGAGTGTCCGGATATCACCGAGGACGTGGGCCTGAGGAGTAACCGCGCTGCCGAACAAGTAAGAAATCCTCTAGCCGAACACACTGTCTTTTATTCAAGGTTATTTTTGAGAGTTCGCCTTTTGACCAGGACTGGCTAACAAAGGCGAAGATGATTCGGTGTTTGGCCCCCCTCCCTGAGGGTTTAGAAAATCCGGTTTTGGAGAAGATGCTCGAGGTCGCACCTTGCCCGGAGCCCTTGAAGGAAGATACCGGGGGGAATAATACGGGCGAATGCGGGCCCCCATCGCTACCCGCTCCGACAGAGGGAACGAGCGTTTCCACAAAGGAGGACGACCGAGGGAGGAAAAGGACTGCTTCCGAGGATCCGGAAGCCGAAGCCTCCAAACGGGAGAAGAAGTCTCCCATAGAGGGTCCTGCCTCGGGGGGTGCTTCTGCCGCACAAAGTCTGCGAGGGGATCTGCCCTCCAACGAGTCGTAAGTGATCCAAAATATTTTAATAGTACGAGTATGCTATCTTTTTCCTCTTAGAAAACAACTACCGCATATATCTTGCAGTTCGGGCCTAAGCCCCTCTCAAATGAGTTCGTCTTCAGGGGATCTTCTTTCGGAGATGATGGAGAGTGAAACGCCTCCCCCAGACTCCTCTGCTCCAGAAGCGGGCGACCCCGAAGTGTCGTCGCGGAGGGCCTCTCCGGATCCGGTGAGGCCAGAAGATAGTCCCGTAGACCCCAGAAGTCCCCAGTGTCCGGCCCCCGAAGAGAGCATACGAAAGAGTCCGGCACCGTCTAGTGTGCGATCGGACGTTCTGAGGGAGTTGGTGGGGCGAGCGGCCATCTCAAAAGAGCACCGTACGCTGATGGGTACGGTGATGGAGATAATCTCGTCCGCTGAAAGCGGATTACATGAAGCCTTTATGAGTCTATTGACAGGCTTCGAGGTATGTGAGATAATATGTGATAGTACTGCACATGTTATAGTAGCCCCTGAGACTCTGGTTGTCGTCGAGAATGGCGGCGAACAGAGGATCAAATTCCCAGGCAATAACCAATCTGCTTTTATGCGCAGGTGGTGGGAGCTCCGGTGGCTAGCCAGACTAGGGAGTTTGCCCAATTAAAACGGCAACTGGATGCAGTAGACGCCGACATCGAGCTTGTTAACAAGAGGCTTGACGAGGCACAAGGTAAGTGTTATTATCCGGTGAACGCCACATAGTAAGAGCAGCATAATGCCAGTATCTTTAATATGTTGTGACTGCAGATGGGGCTGCCACCGTGGAAGCCTTGCTGGCGGAACTTGCCCGAGCCAAGGAACAAGCGAGGAGTAGTAATGCGGCTGCTTTGAAGGCGGCCGAAGAGTTGAAAGCTGAGAAGGCCGCACATTGCAAGAGCCAAGAGAAGATGGCCAAGATGGCCGTAGGATTGAAAGACACTGCCGACCGTTGCCGGGTCCTTGAGAAAGAGAACCAAGCAAAGGCAACGGACCTTGAGAAGGCCGCGGCGGCAGACAAAGACACCCGTTCTGCTATGAGAGCGAAGAAGGAGGAGCTGCGGGAAGCCGGGGATATTGCGTCTGGAAAACCCTTCATGTTACGGAGGAAGTTCGGAGATCCACGGTATGCCCCTCTGGATCGGCTGTGGAGCTCGGCAGATGCGTATATAGATTTGGTGGCGAGCACTGCCGATGCGGCCAAGTACTTCCAAGGTCAGACAGATCGTGAAGTGGACAAGCTGTTCTAGACGCAATTCCACGTTCCAGAGCATCCCCTTTCATTGACTGACCGGCTAGCCGAATGGGCCGAACTGAATAGGTTGTCCGGACTCGCCATGAGGTCTCTTGTGGATCAATTATGGTCAAAAGGGCCTAAGCCGAACAGCCATTTCAGCTTAGTGCAGCAGCTCCTTGATGCGGTGTCGCGCATTAATGCGATGAAGAGGTCGGCGTGCATAGAAGGCTTGCGGATGGCCCTTGCCCGTGTTAAAGCATACTGGGCGGAGATGGACGCTACCACTGTTGCGGCGCAGGGTTCGGCCATAGGCCGTGTGGCTGCCGAACACTATTTCGAGGAAGTTCTCGAGGGTGCTCGTTTGATAGAGGCCCAGTGCTCGAAAAATATTATGTTTGAGTGATATGTATTCTCATTGTAAACATAATGCTTTTGTGAAGTTTTTATAAGGCTGTGTTTATACTTTTGCCTGAAAGTAGTATGATGCCTCCTGTGCGGCCGTTTACGTATACATGTGTATAACCTGAAATATTGCAGCCGTCGGCTTCAACCCCCATGCATATAATGCGGAGGTGCTCGCAAAAAACGCGTGTTCACACTTAACCCAACGTCTTGGTCCTGATAAGGAGGTGATAGCACAGCGAGCGAGGCAACCGGACTATAATGCTTGAACACTTTCACGTAGCCATAGGAGTTTGACAGTGGGGCTACTAGATAGCCCCTGGTGGCTCCACACTCTCCCGATCGCGGGGTGCACATATGCCTGGCCGGAAAGCGGCCCTTCGTTAAGGCGGAGGAATTCTAAAATTCCGATAGGTCATCGAGTGGTTGACCAGTCTCACGCTATATCATGACAGTCAGTTTTCAGCTTTCTCTATTGAGGCGCTCGTCCGGATGAACCAGTGCACAATCACAGTAGTTCTCCTGGTGCTACCTTAGCCGGCAAAGTGGAACGTAAGGCACCAAAACACAGGAGCCGGGCAAACCCAACATTTGACCAAAGACAATGATTCGGAGCTGATGCATATAAGGCCGAACTTGCGACACCGAACACTCCCTAAGGTATTCGGTCTTTATGGTATAAACCGGGCCAAAATAGTGCCGCTTGTAAGAAGCCCCTTGTGTCCAGGTACGTGCGTTATTCTGACGTGGCCACATGCCAAGACGTCAGCATCCTTCTCAATTATGTTGAGAATTCAGTGGATATGTATCAACAAGAGACAATAAAAAAAGGTTTACGCAGGGTCTTAATCTAAAAAGAATCCTTGGAGCGGGTCCCTGCTGCACGTCTGCGCCTGTGTCTCCGTTGTGACGTATCCTAGACGGGTGTAGCACGATGATTATCTGTAAAAGAGAGGAGCTTTGGTAAAAAAGCTATCGTGCAAAAAGATATTTTTTTAAATAAATCATGTATAATTCAAGGTGAGTAAGAATTGCCACTTGTTTGCGCCCGTGGAGCCCCTTGTATTGTAATAGGGGACCTGTTAATTAGTTGGTGAGGCCGTTTTTAGTGTGGCCGCACGCTCTTCGGTGCACAGAAATCGCTTAATATTTCCGTTCACTGTAATGATGCCACGTGGACCGGGCATCTTGAGTGTGAGGGAAGCATAGTGTGGTATTGGATTAAAGCGAGCGAGAGCTTCGCGTCCGAGTAGTGCTTGATAGCCACTTTGGAACGGAGCGATGTGGAAGGTTAGTTGTTTGCTACGGAAGTTATCGGGGAAGCCGAATATAACGTTTAGTAGCAGGGAGCCCGTGCAACGAGCCCCTAGGCCTGGCATTACTCCTTTAAAGGTAATGTTGCTATGGTGAATTTTTGTTGGGTCTATCCCCATTTCGCGGATTGTATCCTGGTATATCAGGTTTAGACTACTGCCACCATCCATCAGGACTCGTGCGAGGCGGTATCCGTCAATTATTGGGTCTAATACTAGGGCAGCCCATCCTGCACGCCGGATACTTGCTGAGTAATCACGATGGTCGAAAGTGATCAGTTGAGACGACCAGTGGCAGGACTCCGCGGTGATAGGCCTTCGGGCATATTTTTCTGGGAGTGTCGTTTTGTTTTTTCCATTGATCACGTGTAGCACGTTTACTGTTTTGACTTCTGGTGGAAATTTCTTTTGTTTCCTAGCATCTCCCTTGAGAGGCTCATTCTCATCTTCGCTTGGTGTATCCTCCCCCTTGTGTATAGCGTTGAGCTTGCCGGACTGCTTGAAGACCCAACATTCTCTGTGGGTATGATTGGCTGGTTTTCCAGGGGTGCTATGGACCTGACATATTTGTTCCAGAATTTTATTCAGGCTGGACAGTTCGTCTCTAGCGCCTTTAGAGGGCGGCTTTTGACCTGGCCGAGAGCTTTTGAATCCGACGTTTACTGCCGTGCTCTTCGTGCTGTCTCCTTTGTTTCGGCGTTTGTTATTGTTGTTGCGCCGTGATTTCCCGTTTCCATCTCTAACTTTGGATGTACTGGGGTCGCTGGTGCTACATCTGGCTAGCCAGCTGTCCTCACCCGCGCAAAAGCGGGTCATGAGGCTTGTTAGTGCTGCCATCGTTCTCGGCTTTTCTTGGCTGAGGTGTCTGGCGAGCCATTCGTCACGGACGCTATGTTTAAAAGCTACCAATGCTTCGGCGTCCGGACAATCGACAATTTGGTTCTTTTTAGTAAGAAACATGTTCCAAAGTTTTTGGGCTGACTCTCCGGGCTGTTGAGTTATATGGCTCAAATCATCCACGTCCGGAGGCCGGACATAAGTTCCTTGGAAATTTGCCCGAAAAGCATCTTCAAGCTCTTCCCAACTTCCAATGGAGTTTTCGGGGAGGCCTTTAAGCCAGTGGCGGGCTGGCCCTTTGAGCTTGAGGGGTAAGTACTTGATGGCGTGGAGATCATCTCCTCGAGCCATATGGATATGGAGGATATAGTCCTCAATCTAGACCCCAGGGTCTGTTGTTCCATCGTATGCCTCTATGTTCACGGGTTTGAATCCCTCTGGAAATTCATGATCCAGCACCTCGTCGGTGAAACAGAGGGGGTGTGCGGCGCCCTTGTATCTGGGTGTACCGCGTTGTTCGGCTGTTATATCGTATTCTGGGGCGTGCTTGCGTGGTCCATAGATGGATCTAGTTGCGCTGTTCTTTTGGTGCAAGCCCCCGCGTGAATCGCGTATTGTCTTGTGAGTGGCATTATTGGCTGCTCTATGTTGGCCGTGAGGTCATCTATCTGGCCAGGTGGCAGTTTTGATTTTTGGTTGTGAGGGGTCTGAGGCCTCCTCATCGAATTCAGGTAGCAACTTCTGCTTTGGATAGCTCTTGGTGGGGCGATTATCGCCGTACTTCGCAGCTGTGTTGAGTACTTTACTCCATCTGATTTGGAGTGTGTCCTGCGCAGCCTTGAGCCTTTGCTTCTGCTTTTTTAGGCTCCTCGCGGTGGCAACAAGCCTTTGACGGGCATTCTGCTGCTCCGGGTGCCTGTCCGGCGTTGTGTCGTCCGGACTATTATCTTTGACAGAATTGTTTTGTTCGGTTTGATTTTCCGTATTGCCGTGGTCCGGCGGTGATTCGCCCTGCTCCAACGCTGGGTCTGTGTGGTCGTTATTTCTGGTGAGGCGGGATTTGGGGCGGCGCTTGCGCCGCCGCTTTGACTACTTCTCGAGGGAACAAGCCTTCGGTGCGTCCTTCCGTTCCTCGTCGTCGTTTTCTTTTGGTGTGTCCACCATGTATACGTCATATGATGAAGTGGATGTCCGGCGCCCTGTGGGCGGCGGTTCATCTTCGCCTCCCGCATCGTTGTCCATACCGTCGATGTCTGCGGAGTCGAGGTCAAGCATGTCGGTTAAATCCTCGACAGTGGCTACAAAGTGGGTGGTGGGTGGGCGTCGAATTTCTTCGTCGTCCGCATCCCAATCCTGTTGGCCATAATCCGACCAGGGCTCTCCTGACAAAGAGAGAGACCTTAGTGAATTCAGGATGTCGCCGAAGGACGAGTGCTGAAAGATATCCGCGGTGGTAAATTCCATGATCGACGCCCAATCGGATTCGATTGGCGGGGGCGCGGATGATTCTGGGTCTGGAAGAGAGTCCGGCACCTTGGAGTCACGGGTCGTGCAGAGGATTATGCTGGTGTTTGGCTCGATCACCGTCGAGACTGCAGCCCCTGAGGTGGTGTCTAGCCACCCGTCCACGATGGGCGTAGTTGGCTCCGAGCTAAGGGTCGGAGCTGGTGTCGGCGCGGCCTCTGGAGTACCATCCGGTGGCAGAGCTAGGTCATGCCCATCGAGACAGTGCGGCGCGCCCGGCTGTGGCTCGAATCCGTCGAAGATCAAGTCTCCACGGATGTCGGCCGTGTAGTTCAAACTTCCAAATCTGACCTGATGGCCAGGGGCGTAGCTTTCAATCTGCTCCAAATGGCCAAGCGAATTAGCCTGCAGTGCAAAGCCGCCAAATACGAAGATCTGTCCGGGGAGAAAAGTCTCACCCTGGACCACATCGCTACCGATGATGGTAGGAGCCATCAAGCCTAACGGCGACGACACAGAGGAACTCTCAATGAAAGCACCAATGTCGGTGTCAAAACCGGCGGATCTTGGGTAGGGGGTCCCGAACTGTGCGTCTAGGCCGGATGGTAACAGGAGGCAAGGGACACGAAGTTTTACCCAGGTTCGGGCCCTCTTGATGGAGGTAAAACCCTACGTCTTGCTTGATTAATATTGAAGATATGAGTGTTACAAGAGTAGATCTACCACGAGATCAGAGAGGCTAAACCGTAGAAGCTAGCCTACGGTATGATTGTATGTTGTGATTGTTGTCCTACGGACTAAAACCCTCCGGTTTATATAGACACCGGAGAGGGTTAGGGTTACACAAGGGTGGTTACAAAGGAGGAGATATCCATATACGTATTGCCTAGCTTGCCTTCCACGCCAAGTAGAGTCCCATCCGGACACGATACGAAGTCTTCAATCTTGTATCTTCATAGTCTAATAGTCCGACCAATAGAGATAGTCCGGCTGTCCGGAGACCCCCTAATCCAGGACTCCCACAGCTATATTTTTTATAAGCATCGTCGTTCTAAATTTGCTTGTAAATCTCATGAAGGTTTCCTACTTGGTTATGGCTCAAACTCTCACACTTACCGTGTCTACAACAATTTCACCCGAAAGGTTGAAGAGACGGTAGATGTGAAGTTTGATGAATCTAACGGCTCGCAAGTAGAGCAATTGCCAATTGATGTAGGAGACAAAGACCCTTCGGAAGCAATCCAAGACTTGTCTATTGGCAAGATTCATCCAACGGAGGTGAAGAAGAGTACCTCGTCCGTCCAAGTGGAAGCTTCCACCTCACGACAAGGTGAACCAAGAGTTGATACGGAAGAATCCACAAGTGGGACACACCAAGACGAAGAAAACGAGGAAGTACACCAAGATGAACATCAACAACCTCCTTCTCCACCACAACAAAAGAACGACAATGTCAACAATGAAAAGGCCAAGAAGAAGAACAAGATGAAGAGGATGTTCCACCCCGAGCCAAGCAAAAGCTCCCACGAGTTCGAGCAAGAGTCGCCAAAGACCATCCCGTCGAGCAAATCTATAATGATATCCAAACCGAGAGAATCACTCGCTCTAAAAGTCGTTTGGCTAACTTTTGTGAACATCATACATTCATCTCTAGCATTGAACCTATGAAGGTTGAAGAAGCATTGGAAGATTCAGATTGGATAAATGCCATGCATGAAGAGCCACACAACTTTGAGAGAAATCAAGTGTGGACATTGGTCGAGAAGCCCGACAACAACCACAACATCATTGGTACCAAATGGGTGTTTCGCAACAAGCAAGACGAAGATGGTCAAGTTGTTCGCAACAAAGCATGTTTAGTCGCCCAAGGCTACACTCAAGTCGAAGGTATGGACTATGGTGAGACATATGCCCCTGTTGCTAGACTTGAGTCCATAAGCATCTTATTTGCTTATGCCAATCACCATGATATCACCTTGTACCAAATGGACATTAAAAGTGTTTTTTTATGGTGAAATTGAGGAGGAAGTTTATGTTAAGCAACCTCCTGGCTTTGTCAATCCTAAGAAACCTAATCATGTTCACAAACTTCACAAAGCTCTTTATGGTCTTAAACAAGCTCCTAGAGCGTGGTATAAATGCTTAACCAAGTTCCTTATTGAAAAAGGCTTTGAAATTAGAAAAATAGATTATACTATTTTTACTAAAAGGGTTAATGAAGAACTATTTGTGTGCCAAATTTATGTTGATGATATAATATTTGGTTCGACTAACCCTCATTTTAGTGAGAAGTTTGGAAAGCTAATGTCGGAGAAGTTTGAGATGTCTATGATGAGTGAACTCAAATTCTTTCTTGGTTTGCAAATCAAACAAACTAAGGAAGGTACCTTTGTCTCTCAAACAAACTACACCAAGGACTTATTCAAGAAGTTACATGCAAGAATGCAAAGGTATGACTACACCCATGCCTACTAGTGGACATCTTGATTTGACCAAAGATGGTGAACCAGTTGATCAAAAGGTTTACCGCTCCATGATTGGCTCATTGTTATATCTATGTGCCTCTCATCCCGATATTATGCTAAGTGTGTGCATGTGTGCACGATATCAAGCGGCTCCTAAAGAATGTCATCTTAAGGCTGTGAAAAGGATAGTGAGATACTTAATACACACACCAAATTTTGGCATTTGGTATCCTAAGAGGTCTTCTTTCAATCTTGTTGGTTACTCCGATTCGGACTATGCCGGAGACAAGGTTGATAGAAAGTCCACTTCGGGTACTTGTCAATTTCTTGGTAGATCTCTTGTGGCTTGGTCCTCCAAGAAACAAAACTCGGTATCAGTATCCACTGCCGAAGTGGAATACATTGCCGCTGGTTCATGTTGTGCTCAATTACTTTGGATGACCCAAACTCTTAAAGATTATGGGATATATGTGAAACATGTTCCATTGCTTTGTGACAATGAAAGTGCTATCAAGATTGCTCACAATCCCGTGCAACATTCTCAAACTAAGCATATTGAAGTTCGTCATCATTTCATTCGAGATCACGTTGCCAAAGGGGACATTGATCTTAAGCATGTTCGCACCGATAAGCAATTGGCGGATATATTCACCAAACCGCTAGATGAGAAAGTCTTTTGCCGTTTGAGAGGAGAATTGAACATCATTGACGCTTCAAACTTGGAGTAGAAACTCCATTTGGATACATGCAAGGCATGAGCCTTTGACTAATCCTTGACATTTTTTTCATGATGCTATTTATATGTCTTGGATATATTTGCACCCTTGCATGCTATCTAACCCTTGTAGGTACTTGGATGAATCTAAATCTATGAGATTGCAACCCACTCACATCATGAGTAATTTCTACATCACCAAGTCTCTACACAATGGTGGTTGAAGTCAAGTAAGCACGAAACCCTTCAAACATATCCCTTGACAAATTCTACATTAAGTTTTATGATTGTCATCTTGGATATACAAGTGCCCTTCCTTGCAAAGCTAACCCATGTAGGAAGATGAACTCAAATTCCAAGTGGTGCTCCCAACTCTTGATGAGCTACATCAACCTTGAGCAACCCACACAAGTTCAACTACGTGATCAAGATCAACACCACCACTCAAGGTATGTTATTCCATCTTAGAGAAGCTTTACTCCAAGACATGGATCAAAGCAACTCAACAAGATGTGAATACATCAAGATGCTTAAACGAAAAATGGTAACCCCATTTTGAGCTTAAACGATGAGTATGACCTATGATCAAGTGTCCTCACTTGACTCCTAAGTAAATATACTCTAATATATGTGACTTTATCGCCGACCAATTCTAGATGAATTTCTCTTGTGTTTCTCTGTGCTCTTGCATTTGTCTCGTGCATATTTATTTCCCCTTTCAAAAAAACTTCATCTAGATTTCCTTTCTGATTATTTGTGTTCTGCATTCCCTGCATCCAATTCATTGCAAATCTTTCAGCTAATTCCTTGTAAATCCTTGTGAGATCTAAATTGCCTAGTGAGCTGAGGTGACAAGTGTTTTCTCTGTGATGGACTCGGTCACACCGGTTTGTTTCCTTCGGTCCAACTGAATTCTTTCGGCGCCACCGAAGTACACAACTCGGTGCCACCAATTTCACTACAGGAAAGACAGCTTGCCACTTGATTCCTGCATTCTATTTGTTCCAACTCCACTCAATGTTTCTTGTCCTCTACCAGCATCACATTCAACTTGCTACTTTGCATTGTGACTCAAGGACCGAACCCATTTGTAATAACAATCCAGAAGAGCCCTTCTTGGAAATTGATGTCAAAGGGAGAGAGAGAGAGATCACATCAAAGCTTAAGCTTAATCATTTCTATAGGGAGAGAGAGATCACATCATAGCTTAAGCTTAATCATTTCTAGGGGGAGAGTGTAAGAAACCCTAGATGCTTGGTGTTCAAGAGGAGAGAAGTCACATGTCTTTAAGAGGGGAAAGACATGTTCATAGTTGATTGTTTGCATTAGCTTTGTTTCCTTTCATTGCTCTGATTTTCTGTTCCTTATCTTTAGGGGGAGCAAGACATCTAAGGGGAGGAAATCCTTGAATTCATTGCACATCTTTACCTTTGGGGACATGTCTATAGAGTACTCAGTACTCACTCTCTACATGTCATCCCAGTCTTGATACTCTTGTGGTTTCTTTTGTTCGCTCTGGCTAGTAGGGGTATCTGTGTTATCTAACCTTGTTTACTCAGGTTCATTCCTTCCTAAGCCAACTCAAGACAACAAGGTAAGTATATGCATCACAGTCATGTGTATGAGGATTTCTTGCTAATGTACATACTGTTTGCAAGAAGGACTCATGAGCATGAAGGTACATTTCCTATATTCACATCATTTTCTCTTATGCATATAGCCAAGATACATGTAACACATTGCTTACTCTGTCATGCTTATGTAGGGTTTCGTAGTAATTTCAAAAAAATTCCTACGCACATGCAAGATCATGGTGATGCATAGCAACGAAAGGGGGAGAGTGTGATCTATGTACCCTTGTAGATCGACAACGGAAGCGTTAACTTGGTTGATGTAGTCGTACGTCTCCACGCCCCGACCGATCAAGCACCGAAACTACGACACCTCCGAGTTCTAGCACACATTCAGCTCGATGACGATCCCCGGACTCCGATCCAGCAAAGTGTAGGGGAAGAGTTCCGTCAGAACGACGGCGTGGTGATGATCTTGATGTACTACCGTCGCAGGGCTTCGCCTAAGCACCGCTACAGTATTATCGAGGACTATGGTGGAAGGGGGCACTGCACACGGCTAAGAATATGATCACGTGGATCAACTTGTGTCTCAAGGGGTGCCCCTTGCCTCCGTATATAAAGGCTCAAAGGGGGGGGCTGGCCGGCCAAGAGGTGGCGCGCCAGGAGGAGTCCTACTCCTTCCGGGAGTAGGACTCCCCCCTTTCCTAGTTGGAATAGGATTCGCGGAGGGGGGAAAAGAGGAGAGAGAGGAGGAAGGGGGGCCGGCCCCCTCTCCTTGTCCTATTCGGACCAAAGGGGGGGAGGGGCGCGCGGCCCATCTCTGGCCACCTATCCTCTCTTCCACTAAGGCCCACTAAGGCCCATATACCTCCCGGGGGGTTCCGGTAACCTCCCGGTAATCCGGTAAAATCCCGATTTCACCCGGAACACTTCTGATATCCAAATATAGGCTTCCAATATATCAATCTTTATGTCTCGACCATTTCGACACTCCTCGTCATGTCCGTGATCACATCCGGGACTCCGAACAAACTTCGGTACATCAAAATGCATAAACTCATAACTATCATCGTAACCTTAAGTGTGCGGACCCTACGGGTTCGAGAACAATGTAGACATGACCGAGACACGTCTCCGGTCAATAACCAATAGCGGAACCTGGATGCTCATATTGGCTCCTACATATTCTACAAAGATCTTTTATCGGTCAGACCGCATAACAACATACGTTGTTCCCTTTGTCATCGGTATGTTACTTGCCCGAGATTCGATCGTCGGTATCCAATACCTAGTTCAATCTCGTTACTGGCAAGTCTCTTTACTCGTTCCATAATACATCATCCCGCAACTAACTCATTAGTTGCAATGCTTGCAAGGCTTCAGTGATGTGCATTACCGAGAGGGCCCAGAGATACCTCTCCGACAATCGGAGTGACAAATCCTAATCTCGAAATACGCCAACCCAACATGTACTTTTGGAGACACCTGTAGAGCTCCTTTATAATCACCCAGTTACATTGTGACGTTTGGTAGCACACAAAGTGTTCCTCCAGCAAACGGGAGTTGCATAATCTCATAGTCATAGGAACATGTATAAGTCATGAAGAAAGCAATAGCAACATACTAAACGATCGGGTGCTAAGCTAATGGAATGGGTCATGTCAATCAGATCATTCAACTAATGATGTGATCCTGTTAATCAAATGACAACTCTTTGTCCATGGTTAGGAAACATAACCATCTTTGATTAACGAGCTAGTCAAGTAGAGGCATACTAGTGACACTCTGTTTGTCTATGTATTCACACATGTATTATGTTTCCGGTTAATACAATTCTAGCATGAATAATAAACTTTTATCATGATATAAGGAAATAAATAATAACTTTATTATTGCCTCTAGGGCATATTTCCTTCAGTCTCCCACTTGCACTAGAGTCAATAATTTAGATTATACTGTAATGATTCTAACACCCATGGAGCCTTGGTGCCGATCATGTTTTGCTCGTGGAAGAGGCTTAGTCAACGGGTCTGCTACATTCAGATCCGTATGTATCTTGCAAATCTCTATGTCTCCCACCTGGACTAGATCCCGGATGGAATTGAAGCGTCTCTTGATGTGCTTGGTTCTCCTGTGAAATCTGGATTCCTTCGCCAAGGCAATTGCACCAATATTGTCACAAAAGATTTTCATTGGACCCAAAGCACTAGGTATGACACCTAGATCGGATATGAACTCCTTCATCCAGACTCCTTCGTTTGCTACTTCCGAAGCAGCTATGTACTCTGCTTCACATGTAGATCCTGCCACGACGCTTTGTTTAGAACTGCACCAACTGACAGCTCCACCGTTTAATGTAAACACGTATTCGGTTTGTGATTTAGAATCGTCCGGATCTGTGTCAAAGCTTGCATCCACGTAACCGTTTATGATGAGCTCTTTGTCACCTCCATAGACGATAAACATATCCTTAGTCCTTTTAAGGTACTTCAGGATGTTCTTGACCGCTGTCCAGTGATCCACTCCTGGATTACTTTGGTACCTCCCTGCTAGACTTATAGCAAGGCACACATCAGGTACACAGCATTGCATACATGATAGAGCCTATGGCTGAAGCATAGGGAACATCTTTCATTTTCTCTCTATCTTCTGCAGTGGTCGGGCATTGAGTCTGACTCAACTTCACACCTTGTAACACAGGCAAGAACCCTTTCTTTGCTTGATCCATTTTGAACTTCTTCAAAACTTTGTCAAGGTATGTGCTTTGTGAAAGTCCAATTAAGCGTCTTGATCTATCTCTATAGATCTTAATGCCTAATATGTAAGCAGCTTCACCGAGGTCTTTCATTGAAAAACTCTTATTCAAGTATCCCTTTATGCTATCCAGAAATTCTATATCATTTCCAATCAGTAATATGTCATCCACATATAATATCAGAAATGCTACAGAGCTCCCACTCACTTTCTTGTAAATACAGGCTTCTCCGAAAGTCTGTATAAAACCAAATGCTTTGATCACACTATCAAAGTGTTTATTCCAACTCCGAGAGGCTTGCACCAGTCCATAAATGGATCGCTGGAGCTTGCGCACTTTGTTAGCTCCCTTTGGATCGACAAAACCCTCTGGTTGCATCATATACAACTCTTCTTCCAGAAATCCATTCAGGAATGCAGTTTTGACATCCATCTGCCAAATTTCATAATCATAAAATGCGGCAATTGCTAACATGATTCGGACAGACTTAAGCATCGCTACGGGTGAGAAGATCTCATCGTAGTCAATCCCTTGAACTTGCCGAAACCCTTTTGCGACAAGTCGAGCTTTGTAGACAGTAATATTACCGTCGGCGTCAGTCTTCTTCTTGAAGATCCATTTATTCTCAATTGCTTGCCGATCATTGGGCAAGTCAACCAAAGTCCACACTTTGTTCTCATACATGGATCCCATCTCAGATTTCATGGCTTCAAGCCATTTTGCGGAATCTGGGCTCACCATCGCTTCTTCATAGTTCATAGGTTCATCATGATCTAGTAGCATGACTTCCAGAACAGGATTACCGTACCACTCTGGCGCGGATCTCACTCTGGTTGATCTACGAGGTTCAGTAGTGTCTTGTTCTGAAGTTTCATGATCATTATCATTAGCTTCCTCACTAATTGGTGTAGGTGTCACAGAAACAATTTTCTGTGATGCACTACTTTCCAATAAGGGAGCAGGTACAGTTACCTCGTCAAGTTCTACTTTCCTCCCACTCACTTCTTTCGAGAGAAACTCCTTCTCCAGAAAGTTTCCGAACTTAGCAACAAAAGTCTTGCCTTCGGATCTGTGATAGAAGGTGTATCCAATAGTCTCCTTTGGATATCCTATGAAGACACATTTCTCCGATTTGGGTTCGAGCTTATCAGGTTGAAGCTTTTTCACATAAGCATCGCAGCCCCAAACTTTAAGAAACGACAACTTTGGTTTCTTGCCAAACCACAGTTCATAAGGTGTCGTCTCAACGGATTTTGATGGTGCCCTATTTAACGTGAATGCGGCCGTCTCTAAAGCATAACCCCAAAATGATAGCGGTAAATTTGTAAGAGACATCATAGATCGTACCATATCAAGTAAAGTACGATTATGACGTTTGGACACACCATTACGCTGAGGTGTTCCTGGTGGCGTGAGTTGCGAAACTATTCCTCATTGTTTCAGATGTAGACCAAACTCGTAACTCAAATATTCTCCTCCACGATCAGATCGCAGAAACTTTATTTTCTTGTTACGATGATTTTCAACTTCACTCTGAAAATCTTTGAACTTTTCAAATGTTTTAGACTTATGCTTCATTAAGTAGATATACCCATATCTGCTTAAATCATCTGTGAAGGTGAGAAAATAACGATATCCGCCACGAGCCTCAACATTCATCGCACCACATACATCTATATGTATGATTTCTAACAAATCTGTTGCTCTCTCCATTGTACCGGAGAACGGTGTTTTAGTCATCTTGCCCATGAGGCACGGTTCGCAAGTACCAAGTGATTCATAATCAAGTGGTTCCAAAAGTCCATCAGTATGGAGTTTCTTCATGCGCTTTACACCGATATGACCTAAACGGCAGTGCCACAAATAAGTTGCACTATCATTATCAACTCTGCATATTTTGGCTTCAACATTATGAATATGTGTGTCACTACTATCGAGATTCAATAAGAATAGACCATTCTTCAAGGGTGCATGACCATAAAAGATATTACTCATATAAATAGAACAACCATTATTCTCTGATTTAAATGAATAACCGTCTCACATCAAACAAGATCCAGATATAACGTTCATGCTTAACGCTGGCACCAAATAACAATTATTTAGGTCTAATATTAATCCCGAAGGTAGATGTAGAGGTAGCGCGCCGACTGCGATCACATTGACTTTGGAACCGTTTCCCAGGCGCATCGTCACCTCGTCCTTAGTCAATCTTCGCTTAATTCGTAGTCCCTATTTCGAGTTGCAAATATTAGCAACAGAACCAGTATCAAATACCCAGGTGCTACTGCGAGCATTAGTAAGGTACACATCAATAACATGTATATCACATATCCCTTTGTTCACCTTGCCATCCTTCTTATCCGCCAAATACTTGGGGCAGTTCCGCTTCCAGTGACTAGTCTGCTTGCAGTAGAAGCACTCAGTTTCAGGCTTAGGTCCAGACTTGGGTTTCTTCTCTTGAGCAGCAACTTGCTTGCTGTTCTTCTTGAAGTTCCCTTTCTTCTTCCCTTTGCCCTTTTTCTTGAAACTAGTGGTCTTGTTGACCATCAACACTTGATGCTCCTTCTTGATTTCTACCTCCGCAGCTTTCAGCATTGCGAAGAGCTCGGGAATAGTCTTATTCATCCCTTGCATATTATAGTTCATCACGAAGCTCTTGTAGCTTGGTGGAAGTGATTGGAGAATTCTGTCAATGACGCTATCATCCGGAAGATTAACTCCCAGTTGAATCAAGTGATTACAATACCCAGACATCTTGAGTATATGCTCACTGATAGAACTGTTCTCCTCCACCTTGCAGCTATAGAACTTATTGGAGACTTCATATCTCTCAATCCGGGCATTTGCTTGAAATATTAACTTCAACTCCTGGAACATCTCATATGCCCCATGACGTTCAAAACGTCGTTGAAGTCCCGGTTCTAAGCCGTAAAGCATGGCACATTGAACTATCGAGTAGTCATCAGCTTTGCTCTGCCAGACGTTCATAACATCTGGTGTTGCTCCAGCAGCAGGCCTGGCACCCAGCGGTGCTTCCAGGACGTAATTCTTCTATGCAACAATGAGGATAATCCTCAAGTTACGGACCTAGTCTGTGTAATTGCTATCATCATCTTTCAACTTTGCTTTCTCAAGGAACGCATTAAAATTCAACGGAACAACAGCACGGGCCATCTATCTACAATCAAACATACATAAGCAAGATACTATCAGGTACTAAGTTCATGATAAATTTAGGTTCAATTAATCATATTACTTAAAGAACTCCCACTTAGATAGACATCCCTCTAATCCTCTAAGTGATTACGTGATCCAAGTCAACTAAACCATGTCCGATCATCACGTGAGATGGAGTAGTTTCATTGGTGAACATCACTATGTTGATCATATCTACTATATGATTCACGCTCGACCTTTCGATCTCCGTGTTCCGAGGCCATATCTGTATATGCTTGGCTCGTCAAGTATAACCTGAGTATTCTGCGTGTGCAACTGTTTTGCACCCGTTGTATTTGAACGTAGAGCCTATCACACCCGATCATCACGTGGTGTCTCAGCACGAAGAACTTTTGCAACGGTGCATACTCAGGGAGAACACTTCTTGATAATTAGTGAGAGATCATCTTATAATGCTACCGTCAATCAAAGCAAGATAAGATGCATAAAAGATAAACATCACATGCAATCAATATAAGTGATATGATATGGCAATCATCATCTTGTGCTTGTGATCTCCATCCGCGAAGCACCATCGTGATCACCATCGTCACCGGCGCGACACCTTGATCTCCATCATAGCATCGTTGTCGTCTCGCCAATCTCATGCTTCCACGACTATCGCTACCGCTTAGTGATAAAGTAAAGCATTACAACGCGATTGCATTGCATACAATAAAGCGACAACCATATGGCTCCTGCCAGTTGCCGATAACTCGGTTACAAAACATGATCATCTCATACAATAAAATTTAGCATCATGTCTTGACCATATCACATCACAACATGCCCTGCAAAAACAAGTTAGACGTCCTCTACTTTGTTGTTGCAAGTTTTACGTGGCTGCTACGGGCTTAAGCAAGAACCAATCTTACCTACGCATCAAAACCACAACGATAGTTTGTCAAGTTGGTGCTGTTTTAACCTTCGCAAGGACCGGGCGTAGCCACACTCGGTTCAACTAAAGTTGGAGAAACTGTCACCCGCTAGCCACCTTTGTGCAAAGCACGTCGGGAGAACCGGTCTCGCGTAAGCGTACGCGTAATGTCGGTCCGGGCCGCTTCATCCAACAATACCGCCGAACCAAAGTATGACATGCTGGTAAGCAGTATGACTTATATTGCCCACAACTCACTTGTGTTCTACTCGTGCATATAACATCAACACATAAAACCTAGGCTCGGATGCCACTGTAGGGTTTCATAGTAATTTCAAAAAAAATCCTATGCACATGCAAGATCATGGTGATGCATAGCAACGAAAGGGGGAGAGTGTGATCTACGTACCCTTGTAGACCGATAAAGGAAGCGTTAACTTGGTTGATGTAGTCGTACGTCTCCACGGCCCAACCGATCAAGCACCGAAACTACGGCACCTCCGAGTTCTAGCACACGTTCAGCTCGATGACGATCCCCGGACTCCGATCCAGCAAAGTGTCGGGGAAGAGTTTCTTCAGCACGACGGCGTGGTGACGATCTTGATGTACTACCGTCGCAGGGCTTCGCCTAAGCACCGCTACAATATTACCGAGGACTATGGTGGAAGGG
The DNA here is from genome assembly GCF_018294505.1 of Triticum aestivum. Classification (NCBI taxonomy): domain Eukaryota; kingdom Viridiplantae; phylum Streptophyta; class Magnoliopsida; order Poales; family Poaceae; genus Triticum; species Triticum aestivum. Next base: position 458,798,070 of record NC_057803.1, read on the forward strand.
GGCACCGCACACGGCTAAGAATATGATCACGTGGATAAACTTGTGTCTCTAGGGGTGCCCCTTGCCTGCGTATATAAAGGCTCAAAGGGGGGGCTGGCCGGCCAAGAGGTGGCGCGCCAGGAGGAGTCCTACTCCTTCCGGGAGTAGGACTCCCCCCCTTTCCTAGTTGGAATAGGATTCGCGGAGGGGGGAAAAGAGGAGAGAGAGGAGGAAGGGGGGCGGCCCCCTCTCCTTGTCCTATTTGGACCAAAGGGGGGAGGGGCGCGCGGTCCATCTCTGGCCACCTCTCCTCTCTTCCACTAAGGCCCACCAAGGCCCATATACCTCCCGGGGGGTTCCGGTAACCTCCCGGTTTCACCCGGAACGCTTCCGATATCCAAATATAGGCTTCCAATATATCAATCTTTATGTCTCGACCATTTCGAGACTCCTCGTCATGTCCGTGATCACATCCGGGACTCCGAAAAAACTTCGGTACATCAAAATGCATAAACTCATAACTGTCATCGTAACCTTAAGCGTGCGGACCCTACGGGTTCGAGAACAATGTAGACATGACCGAGACACGTCTCCGGTCAATAACCAATAGCGGAACCTGGATGCTCATATTGGCTCCTACATATTCTATGAAGATCTTTTATCGGTCAGATCGCATAACAACATACGTTGTTCCCTTTATCATCGGTATGTTACTTGCCCGAGATTAGATCGTCGGTATCCAATACCTAGTTCAATCTCGTTACCGGCAAGTCTCTTTACTCGTTCGGTAATACATCATCCCGCAACTAACTCATTAGTTGCAATGCTTGCAAGGCTTCAGTGATGTGCATTACCGAGAGGGCCCAGAGATACCTCTCCGACAATCGGAGTGACAAATCCTAATCTCGAAATACGCCAACCCAACATGTACCTTTGGAGACACCTGTAGAGCTCCTTTATAATCACCCAGTTACGTTGTGACGTTTGGTAGCACACAAAGTGTTCCTCCGGCAAACGGGAGTTGCATAATCTCATAGTCATAGGAACATGTATAAGTCATGAAGAAAGCAATAGCAACATACTAAACGATCGGGTGCTAAGCTAATGGAATGGGTCATGTCAATCAGATCATTCAACTAATGATGTGATCCCGTTAATCAAATGACAACTCTTTGTCCATGGTTAGGAAACATAACCATCTTTGATTAACAAGCTAGTCAAGTAGAGGCATACTAGTGACACTCTGTTTGTCTATGTATTCACACATGTATTATGTTTCCAGTTAATACAATTCTAGCATGAATAATAAACTTTTATCTTGATATAAGGAAATAAATAATAACTTTATTATTGCCTCTAGGGCATATTTCCTTCAGCTTATGCATTCACATGCTCCTATATTCCATATTTACATGATTGCATACATGTAGGGGGAGCCTATGCATGTTACATGTCTTTCCAAAGCTTTACTTGTTATTCTCTATATCTTTATCTAAAGATTTGATGTATGTTGTCATCAATTGCCAAAAAGGGGGACATTAAAAGCACAAGTGCTCCCTGGGTGATTTTTGTAATTAATGTCAACATGTCTCTTGTTGGACTAATGCTTCTACCTAGTATGTTTCAGATAAGTTCAACAATGGAGTGGCATGGACTAGAGGATGTGGTACCCCTTCAAGATGCCGAGGACAAAGGATTGGCTCGAGCTCAAAGCTCAGGACTCTACATTTTATTTTAGTGATCCAAGATCACAATTGAGTCCATAGGAAAGCCAATACTATTAAGAGGGGATGAGGTGTTGCTCAATGGCTTGCTTGCTCAAAATGCTTAGTGATATGCTCCAAAGCCCTCAACCACTTTCTCATATCCACATATGTCCCAAACCAAAAGTCAAACTCGGCTCCACCGAAACTTTCTATCCGGAGCCACCGAGTTCTCTTGACATAGCCACTGCTAGAAACCCTAATCAATTCGGTCTCACCGATGGAATCTCGGTCTCACCGAGATGGGCTTGCAAACTCTCTATTGCCTATTGCAATAATTTCGGTCCCACCGAGACATGCAATCGGTCCCACCAAGTTTGCTTGCCAACTCTCTGTTTTGCTTATTACCCAAATTGGTCCCATCGAGTTTGTGTAATCGGTCAAACTGAGATGAGGCTTTACCCTAACCATAGCACATCGGTCCCACCGAGTCGATTATATCGGTCCCACTGAAATGCCTAACGGTCACATTTTGAACTAAATCGGTCTGACCGAGTTTCATGATTTGGTCCCACCGAGTTTGGTGATTTGTGTGTAATGGTTAGATTTTGTGTGGAGGCTATTTATACCCCTCCACCCACTCTTCATTCGTGAAAAAATCCATCAGAACATGCCTACACTTCCAACATACATTTTCCGAGAGAGAACCACCTACACTTGTGTTGAGGTCAAGATATTCCACTCCAACCACATAAATCTTGATCTCTAGCCTTCCCCAAGTTACTTTCCACTCAAATCATCTTTCCACCAAATCCAAATCATGTGAGAGAGAGTTGAGTGTTGGGGAGACTATCATTTGAAGCACAAGAGCAAGGAGTTCATCATCAACATACCATTTGTTACCTCTTGGAGAGTGGTGTCTCCTAGATTGGTTAGGTGTCAGTTGGGAGCCTCCGTCAAGATTGTGGAGTTGGACCAAGGAGTTTGTAAGGGCAAGGAGATCGCCTACTTCGTGAAGATCTACCCGAGTGAGGCAAGTCCTTCGTGGGCGACGACCATGGTGGGATAGACAAGGTTGCCTCTTCGTGGACCCTTCGTGGGTGGAGCCGTCCGTGGACTCGCGCAACCATTACCCTTCGTGGGTTGAAGTCTCCATCAACGTGGATGTACGATAGCACCACCTATCGGAACCACGCCAAAAATCTCCGTGTCTCCAATTGCGTTTGCACACTCCAATCCCATCCCCGTACATACTTGCAACTTGCATGCTTTACTTTCCGCTGCTCATATACGCTTGTCATGCTTGCTTGATATGTATTGTGAATGTTTAAACTTGTGCCAAAACTCCACTTCAACTTAAAGAAATTAAAAACTGCATCTTTTCTTACTTAGAGTCTATTCACCCCCCTCTAAACACCTCTTCTCGATCCTTTCAGAGATGACTGCTAGGCTTGCGCTCCGCCGCTCTCGGGAGGAGGCCACTCGACGACAGCGCTCGGACTCCTTCCGTCAGGAATCCATTGTGTCCGTCCAAATGGCGCATGGATCCGCCGGTAGGTGTGTGGCATCGTAGTCCGTCTGGCACCCGAACTCAGTGGCGGACACGCAACCCTTCCGTTGGCGCGTCGAGGCGCAGGACGCACCATGGGCGTCGTCCGATGCAAACATGGCGCAAAGTGCCCTGCCGTACGAGGCAGCGGGCGCGGGAGGCAGCAGCAACCCTCGCGGCGGTGGAAGTTGACAAAGCGAAGTCACATTCTCCAGCGCCCCTTATGGTTCACCAACCCGGGTGCCACAACCGCGTCATGGTGGATGTCGCCGGCTCGTCCCAGGATGGATCCATAATCCGACGTTCACCGACACCGTCAGGGTTCTGGGCTCCGACAAGGAAGAGTAGGGCATGGAAGACAACGATGCCTTGAATCCCATGAGCCAGCTCGTGTACCGTGTCCTACTATACCTCGTCGGCAACCAGACCAACACTCCGGGGAGCGGAGCTGGCCGCCGAACATGGGCACGGCGGAGCCGGACAAGATCCACTTAAAGATCGATTTACATTGCATGTGATAGTATGGATTTAAAGTTTCTAGTTTGCGGTATCCGCCCGTAGAATAGATTATTTGAGACGCAATCAGTTATTGTCTATGGATGCGTCCGGACGCATCAAAGGGCGTTTGAGGGTCAGATTCACCAAGTCCATCTGTAGATGCTCTAACCCCACACACGAATTCCATTTGGTTTTATGGGCGTGGGTCACGCTGTGCTGCTCGTAGGAGTGCTGAGAGCAATAATAGTGTTATTTGTGTGAGCATAAAATGGCAGATAGTGTGTCCACTTGAATTGGTGGCACTGTGTATATGGTGGCTACGACCCCACCCACTAGTGACAAGTGGTGTGCTGCTGTTCGTAGGTGACTCGTGTAATGCAAGGGAAAAGTGAAGGTGTTTGGATCCTTCACGCCATGCAATGCATCTACTATGTCATATGTGGGTAGTATTATTTACGCATGCAATTTGTTGAATGGATACTCTATCGTCTCATTAAAGAAACTCGATGCAGTACCAAACCATAAGAGCCCAAGGCTCTTATACAAAAAAATCAGAAGAAAAAAAATGTGGCCTAATCTCTAGTCCATGTAAATAGGTTTGAGAATGTAGAAATATATTGTCCACACATCTCTCCGCTGGTTTGAGTTTTTCGGTGAGCTAGTCAGGTACACAACTAAATGTATGGTGTCAAAAACGAGATCTTGAGTTTGAAATCTATGGCCAACATTGTCTTTAATATAATTAATACTCCCTCTGGAAAGAAATATAAGAGCGTTTAAATTAGGAGTATATTTTTGACATATGATGATGACACACCTAAGGGCTGCCAACGTATAGACTTGAGGATGGGGAGTTGAGATATAGTGTATGTTTTCATTTGTCAATTCTGTGGAGAAATCTAGCGCCATGGACATGAAAATTGTTGACGTATGTTACACATATTTTTCTGAAAAATTTAGGCTTTACCATATAGGCATGCAATTTAATTGTAGTTAATTCTTATATGTGCCTCCCCGCAAAAATAATAATTCTTATATGTGCCATCGAACTTCAAGTAGAATGATTGTAAATGTTGCTCATACATGCTTCATGTCACGTCGGTGGTAGGCAACATCCTCATTTTTCTTTGATGTGTGGAATGTGCCCATGAAGCTATATTTTACAGAAATATAAACTATGCTAATTCCTGAACTTAAGATAACAACTTACTTATTTTAGTAGGAGAGCTTGATGCATACTACACACCCACTCAGTTTCATTCATAGGTGAAGTACAGTTCGAAATTCACATATAGTGAACCAAAGTATGACGTGCTTAATGTGAACTTTGTCTGCTTTGCTTATTAGTCATTGTTCTTTGGCACAGACCATGTTGTGTGCTCTGTGAAAATGTGGAACTCATGGGTGCCTCTCGACATCAAGGTTCTCACATGGCTGGCTCTTAAGAATGGGCTCTGGATTGTCGACATGCTTGCTCGTTGATTGCCCCTTCCTCCTCCCCAGTTGTAAGCTTTTGTTTCATGGAGGATATCTAGCACGTCATGCTCTGATGTCCCTTCTTGTGCTGGGGTGGGATGGGGTCGTTCTTTGTTTTCCTGCCATGTTGGCTCCATATGTGTCGACCGCCATCACGAAATGGTGGTCCAAGATCATTGCATCAATAACTCAGCCTTTCCGTGCGAAGGTTAGCTCGTTCATCAATGTCTCTTTTTATGGTTTATATGGCCAGATTTGAACAAGCGTGTCTTCGAGAATGTGTCCACTCCCCCCCCCCCCCCCACTCGCTCAGGTTGCTGGCACATCAAGGTGGAGTTCGTGCTCTGAGGACTGGCCCGTGCGAGCGGGTATGATATCGAGTAATATATTTCTGCTCATTTGTTATGTAGCTACGTAGTCGTATGTGCGATATTTTTAGTATGTAATGTAACAAAACCTCTCTCTCTCTCACTCTTAATAAAAAATGTGCAAGTATAGTGTGTGTTCTTAAAAAAACTCAAAATAATCATATAGTAAAAAGTAACCAGTTTGTAAGAAAAAACAATATCATGTCAAGGTAAAATTCAAAATGACAAAAGAGAAAAAGGTTTTTTGATAGAGTGGTAGCAGCTTGACACGAAAAAGAGAATTTTAGTATAAAAGGTTGATTTTCACTCACTTGTCAAAGGGCCTTTCCATGGATAAGCATCTCTTGTCTTTATTCATTCCTTTAAATTATGATGTAGCTTAACACTAAATCTTTGTGGGCCCCAATAAAATCAATTATAATGTAGCACAAATACATATATCATAAGCACGTCATTGTCCTTCCTTTTTCACGTTCGTAAAATTTTATGCACAAACCAACGTCGCGAGAGCTGAATTTTAGTCTAAACTAGATAGAGACAAGTCAATAGGACATGTGGGGACTGGGGAGCAGACAATCTTTCAAACATTGGAGCTCACCAACTATAAATAATAAATAAAAAGTGTACAATAAAAAAATTGCATGGTGGTGTACGCTAGAGGGTACAATGTGAGCGTCAGCGAGACATGGGCCCACACGTGAGGAAGATTAAATAAATTATACTCCCTCTGTCCCAAAATAAGTGTCTCAAGCTTAGTACAATTTTGTATTAAAGTTAGTACAAAGTTGAGGCACTTATTTTAGGACGGAGGGAGTATGTGGGTAGCTTCACTTTCAAATATGCAGGGTTGTTCTGATTATGAATTATTTCTCACAATGAACACTATGAGTCGACAAAAAAAGGCCATGTTAACTAATAACCTAAAGGTAATTAGGAGTTGGGTGCTAGATGATATGGTTTTGCTTTGTACTTGTCGTGGATTTTCCTTTTAGGCAGATCTAGTGCTTATCTTGCTAGTACTTCTACTTTCTTGTCCTTGTCATGATGACCAGACCAATATAATATATTTAGGTGCGCCTCAAAAGGATTGGGCTAGATCGGACATGAACCACCCGTTGATGCGTGTCCACTTGGAAAACCATTTGGAGACCCTTTCTTTCTTTCCATCATCATCACCCCTGGTTTAAGATGACAACTATGATCCATTGTTTGTTTAAACTTGAGCAAAATTTTCTTTATGAATTGTTTTTGAGTGACCAGTGCATACTTCAAGGGCACCTTGGTATGACTGTGTAAATTGTATAGATCTCTGTAGAGCGTGCCGTATATGATAAAATAAATAGGTGATGCGAAAGGGGGTTTGAGGAAGACAAAGAGTTCTCGTGCACTTCGGTTTAGTTGTCACTGGTATTTTTGTTTGCTGGCCGTTTTTTGTCTTGTTATTTTTTTCATTGTATTGTCTATAATTTTTCTATTTTGAGTGTCTTTCCTCCCAACAAATATATTTTTAACTCAGGTGTTTGTATCGATTCATCAAGCTGATACAAAAGCATATAGCAGTATCTCTGTCCAAACAACATATCAAAACATCAAGGATCCACATAGGTTTATTACACTAGCAAACATATACAATCTCAAGAAGAAGAACATTGAAGGAATAATACAAATCAAAACTGCTAGATTAATCATCAAATGTGATTTCTTTTTCACGAATACGCTCTGAGGCGTATCATTCCATTGACAGAAGAGGGTAGAATACCGAGTTTGGGTTCCCAAATTGTTGTGCATAGAGAGGCGACATTTGGGAAACCCTTGAGCCGGAGAAATTGGGTTGCTCAGCCCCAATATACATAAGTCAGGCTACAGGAATGATCCTATCAAGTCCCTTGGCGCCAGCCCGAGCCCAGAACTTGGCCTCGGCCTTGATCGCATCCAGCAGCTCGCCAATCGAGGGTTGAATGCCATCAAAGATAATGGCGTTCATGTGCTTCCAAATGGCCCAAGCGAATCATCAAATATGATTTCATATGATATATATTTAGTATTGTATATATGCAAATAGTTTCATCTATAAACTTGGTCAAATTCATGATTTTTGACTCTTGAGAAAACCAATTTGCATTACATTATGGGCCTGGGGGAGTACAACTTAGAAACTCTGAAACTATGCGTTTAAAAAAAAGAACTCTGAAACTATGTATTCAGAGCACCGATGTGTATCTCGAGTAAAAGCTAATCTACTACTATTTGTAAAATTTTGAGAACATGGAGGTTCTGCACTCGAGCTCAAATGCACCCTCATGAATAGTAAAATCAAGAAATATTAAATATTTTTTAAATAGTCGGATGTTCTTTTGGCAACAAACATAGTTGAATGTTCTCCACACGTGCAAATTTCCTTGTAGAGAAATATTTCTACTGCATAGGGCAGAAAAACAAAATTGATGCTTCAAAAGACTATTTTTAAAAAGCGTTTCGGGGTGCTAGTTTTGTTATTTTCACCAGACCTCTACGAATGTGATTTCATCATGAAAATGTGCATGCAAAAAAGAAACCTATGCAATGTTTATTGTAAAAAAGTGGAATTTTTTTTATTTCTTTGGTTTGTTTTAATGTTCGTAGAGGAGCATTTGAGCTCCAGATAGAAGAGCAAATTTTTTATCCTTTGTTCACTTTGCATGCACACACTTGCACATCAGTGGGGGAGAAAATCTTTTCGGCTTGAGCGAATCTACTCGATCTGTTTCCTTACAGTTAAATTGTATGTTAGTGGGGGAAGAATGTCAAAAGAAATCCCACCAATTGATATGCCGCCACAAACATCACCTTCATAGCTTTATAGTGTAAAAGCTATGGATGGTGAAACTTGGGCCTACATCATTTTCACGCTACATGAAGCTAGCCTCATTTGGATGTCGTAACCATGGACTGTCACCCACAATAGAGGATGTTAATAACATCGTTACAAAATTAATAGTATGGTGATCTAAACATTCCTATATTTCTTTGCAGAGGGAGTAACCAATAATATGCATACGAAACTAATTAACTAATTGCACCAAGTAGGAAGGATGGCATATGACTCTACCAATAATGTTTTCCTTTTCCTCTTGTACCGGCCAACATAGAAAGTTAAATCTAATTGATTAAGCGGGTCATATGGTTGGTGGAAACCAATTCAGCTGGTGTTTGCTGAGTGAAGCGAGAAATGATCCATCCCCTGAAAGGCGCTAGCGGGGCCCACAGGCACAGGTAGTGGTATGTTGTACTATCATGTATTGATGCCTATCAGGTCAGGCACCTTTCGTTGCATTATTGGTGAGACCCCTGGTCCTTTTGGAGACAATGATGTTCAAAGGAAACTTGTGAATTTAGCGAAAAGGCAGGCCTTCTGTTGCATGTGAAATGAAGGAAGCGGATTTGTAGCACCCGGATGCTTCACACCCCTATACGAACATTAAATTGAAAAAACATACCAAGAAATTTGAAAAAAAAATCTCAGATTTTAGGATATCAAACCTAGATTCCTGATCTACTCCCGCATGAAATTCTGTGAAAAAATACCAGGAAGCGTATTCGTGGCAAAAAGACAAAACATTCCTATTATAGAAAAAGAGCTGTTTGGATAGATTTTGGTTCGACAATATTTCCTTCGTCACGGATATGTTTCCAGTTTTCTTTTTCACAAAATTTCACACGGGAGTAGATTGAGTCATCGAGAACCAAGGTTTGATATCCCCAAATTTCAGATTTTTTATTTTTTTATATTTTTTACGTTTAATATTCGTATAGGGGTGTGGAGCACCCAGGAGCTCCTGTGTATTTTCCGTGAAACTAAACCTTTCTTTAAGCAAATTAGCTTGTTATATAGCAAATATCCATTTCTGAGCACAGGCTCATTTGCATCCGGTCAAGAAAAAATTAATTTTTTTATATGATAGGTAATTTGGTGCGTGAGGTGTGCTCCAAATTTCAGATCATTTGGACATATGAGTAGCTCTCAGCAAAAAAGACAAATTGGGTCAGAATAGTAGATGAACAGTAAACATTTTTACAGACCCAAAATTTATCTTTTTTGCCGAGAGCTACTCAAATGTCCAAATGATGTGAAATTTCGAGCGCACCTCACGCACCAAATTATGTACCATGCAATTTTTTTTGATTTTTTTTTAAATTTCTAATTTTTCTTTTGATTTTTGTCTTCAGCGCATATGAGCAGCAGATGAGCCTGGGCACCGGATCGATGCTCTTGTTATATAGAATCTTCACATAGAAGTCAAAGAAACATTATTCGGGGCGCCCTTTTTATAACACCATCGACCCTGAAAGGAAGCATTTTTGTAAAGGAAGAAAATTCGAAAAGCATCAGTACCTTTTCTAAAAAAATCTTTCACGAGTGCATATACATACATACAAAATATGCTTGTTGCGCGGTCATCGGTCAACAGATTTGCAAAGCTTTCACGGGTCACGGGGATGAAAAGAGCACCACGCACAAAGAGCAGCAGCAGCACCACCACGGGAGGAGGAGAGGAATCTTAGCTAGCTTGAGCGAGATGGCAAAGACTAGAAATTGGGTCCGGTACGTGTTGAACGGTGGTGGATGCTTTGCGTTTGCGCTCCTCCGTGCGTGCGTGCGTGCCTGCCCAGTGTCCACGACGACCATCTCCGGCCAGTTGGTCTACCCCCTCGGTCCGCGACCGGGCAGCCCGGGCAGGAGGTATCCGCTTCGCCGCGCGCAGCGACTGACGACAGCATTCCATTCCAGGAGCCGAAAGGCTACGCTGCTGTACGTACGTTGTGCAGCGACGGGTGTCGACACTTTTCCCTGAAGCTGACAGTCATCGCTTGCAGCCGTTCCCAACGTGTAGCTGCCCGGCTAGCCGCTGTTTCTTTCATCATTGTGCTGCTATATTTTTCCACGCAGAAAGACATAATTTGTTTTTCCTTTCCGACTACTTTTTCTTCTGCCACGATCTACCTCCTTTAATTAATCATTATATATTAGTATAATCTGCCGTGTCCATTTGTCAGAAACGAGAAACATGCTGTTATCAGGCGACAGTTGACACTTTAATCTTACCTAATCTAGCTAACTGATGCATGCACGCACAACTGGACGTCCTTCGCTAACTAATTAAACCCACGCTTGAGTCAAGCAGCCTAGGTTGGAGTTGACTCCGTCCGCAGCGCAATGCGAACAAAACTGAAGAATATGTCGCCCTGTCTATCAGCTCCCGCGAACGGACACACAAATTCATCAATTTATTCCCTCATCTGGATGCTTAAACCATGGTTTATACTCCACATCTCGATGAACAAACACAAAGGGAACTAAAGGGCATCTCCAACGTCGATCGTATCCTTAACGAACATGGGACCAATATGCAGACACGGATACGAGAGCCGGCCATCCAACCGTAGACACAAATGTCCGGAGACATTTCAAACGGAATTTAATGAAAATAAACAAGTTTGATGCATATCTAACCAAACAGAACGATTTTCATTCATACTTAGATAATTTTTATATAAAATCTGATGTTTTTCATCTAAAATTATAAACCGAAGCAAATTCATTATATTTTGACATATTTCAACTAAACTGTACTCTAAATGACCTTCGACCCGTTCCCATGTCCGGCCGACCATGAGCGCCGGGAACTAAAGCTCCGCCTCCGCGGCCTGCAAGTGGCTAATTGGCCGACGATGATGATCCCGCTAAGCTTAGCTTCAATAAGAGGGGAGGAGTGGTGACCTTCTTGGGACCTGAGCACTGACAGTCTCCCATGCTCTACCCTTCCTCGCTGCCGGTGGCGCCCGCAGATGTGTCGGCTTCGTCGTCGTGGCGGCGGGGCGTGACCGAGGAGCTGGTGATGTCATCCTCGTCCTTGTCGTAAACTTCATCCGCCGCCTCGTCTATCTCCTTAAAGGCGACTTCTAACTCGCCTGATAGACACGGTACTGCAGTGATCACGGCTGATGTCACGGCAGAGCGGTAGGATTGGAGCAGCATCGCTTGCTCGACCACGTCCATGTCCGCCGCGATGCCCTTGCCGGCAGCGAGTTGCTCCTCCGTGTGCCCGTGCTCGTTGAGGAGGCGGAAGTTGTAGGCTTGGTCGGCCTATGCTTGCCGGAACGCGACCTCCCGCTATGCCAACACCATGTCGGTGTAGTGAGCACGGGCCTCACCCAGGGTGATTTTGTCATGCGCCGGCGACGATGATGGTGTTGGCTCGTCATCGGTCAACTCTTCCTTTGGGGCGTCCATAGCGCAGGCCTCCGGTGACCTCATCCATCTGCCGGCCTGCCAGCCGGCCGCAATGGTGGTGATCTCCTTCTTCTGCTCGGATGAGAGGCTGTCCCAGAGGGCTTTAGAGCTCGAGAAGGCCATGGCGGGCATGGTCCCGAAAGGAGATAGGGTGCAGAGAAGGTTGGATGTAGCTGTTGCCGGGCCTCGAGTTTAAATAGCGGGCGGATGGTAGGGCAGGCGGTGAGGTAGTTAATGGTGGGCGACAGACTGATACGTCTCCATCGTATCTACTTTTCCAAACACTTTTGCTCTTATTTTGGACTCTAATTTGCATGATTTGAATGAAACTAACCCGGACTGACGTTGTTTTCAGCAGAACTACCATGGTCTTATTTTTGTGCAGAAAAAAAGTTCTTGGAATCGGACGAAACTTTGCGGAGATTTTTTATTGAATATATAAAAAATATAGGAATGAAGATCCACCGGAGGGGGCTACCAGTTGCTCACAAGGCAACAAGGCATGCCTACCCACCAGGGTGTGCCCTGATGCCTTGTGGGTCCCACAGGCGACCGTATGACCTAATTCCAAGCCTATAAATTCCGTTTTCTCAAGAGAGAAAAAAGAAAAGAAGTTTCATTGCGTTTTATGGTATGGAGTCGCCGCCACCTTCTGTTCTTCATTGGGAGGGCTGTTCTGGAGTCCATTCGGGGCTCCGAAGAGGGGGATTCGTCGCCATCATCATCACCAACCCTTATTCATCAACAATTTCATGATGCTCACTGCCAGCAGTGAGTAATTCCTCCGTAGGCTTGCTGGACGGTGATGGAGTTGGATGACATTTATCATGTAATCGAGTCAATTTGTTAAAGCTTGATCCCTAGTATCCACTATGTTCTGAGATTAATGTTGCTATGGCTTTTCTATGCTTAATGCTTGTCACTAGGGCCCGAGTGTCATGCTTCCAGATTTCAGCCCTCTATGCTTTCATGAATATATTTGAGTTATTATCCTATCCGATAGTTATATGCACTTGTTATTGTTTTGATCTGTAGACCCCAAAGTGACAATAGTTGGGATACTCTCCGATGATGACTGTCATTTGAGGAGTATGGATTTAAGGTATCAAATATGAGCTATTCAGATGCAGAGAAGGAAAAATGAGGGTTGCTTTTGGTCACTACCCGAAGACGTGCCCGAACACATCCTCCGACGTCTAAGGGCCCAAATTTGGTGTTTATGGTTGTAGATTCTCTAAGGTGTGGGTAGAAATATTCCCTTTTGCGAGTCAATGTGGCAGCCCATTTCACATATATAGGAAAAGGGTCGAAAGTATATTGAACAAGAGTTATTTACTAGCCTGGAGAAACATCATAACAAAATTACATCTCCCTCAAGCATTAACACAACACATGCCTATTTGGTTCCTTCAATGACTCGATGAAAGCACATTTGCTCCTTTGGTGGTTCTAGTAATTAATGTCAACATACCTATTGTTGGACTAACACTTTTACCTAGTATATTTCAGACAAGTTCAACAGTGGCATGACAAGGACATGAGGATGTGGACCCCTTCAAAATACAAAGGATAAAGATTGGCAAAGCTTCAAGACTGTTCATTTTTGGTTTAGTGATCCAAGATCAAAGTGAGTCCATAGGAAGCCAATACTAATAAAAGGGGATGAGGTTTTGATCATGACACAATTGCTCAAGTGCTTTGTGATATTGCTCCAAAACCCTTGAATATTTCTCCACTTCCATCCTATCCAAAACCCTAAATATCCATCTTGGTCCCACCGAAACACTCCAACCCGGACCCACCGAGATGATATCATATACTGCCACATGCCAAGCCCTAATAATTTGGTGCAACCGAATCGGATCCCGGTCTCATCGAGATGGCCTGACCAAGTTTCTGTGATGAAGTCGTTTCATTTCGTAATCATCGAGATGAACCGATCAGAATTTCTAAAACGAGGTTTTTCCCGTCGTACTTCGGTCCCACCGAGTTAGTATGATCGGTCTCACCGAAAAGCCTAATGGTCAAGTCTTTTGCACTAGTTGGTCTCACCGAGTTTTTCATGTCGTTGTCACCGAGTTGGGTCAAAGACTTGCAACGGTTGGATTTTTGGTGTTGCCTATTTATACCCCTCCACCACCACCTACACTCTATGAGAGCCATCAGAATGAACCACAACTTCCATTACTCATTTTCTGAGAAGAGAACCACCTACTCATGTGTTGAGATCAAGAGATGCCAATCCACCCATTTTAACCTTGATTTCTAGCCTTCCCCAAGTTGTTTTCCATTCAATCCCCTCTCCTACCAAAGCCAAATCCGTGGGAGAGTGTTAGAGTGTCGGGGAGACTATCATTTGAAGCACAAGAGCAAGGAGTTCATCATCAACAACATCATCTATTACCTTTTGGAGAGTGGTGTCTCCTAAATTGGTTAGGTGTCACTTGGGAGCCTTCAAGATTGTGGAGTTGAACCAAGGAGTTTGTAAGGGCAATGTCACATCCCTAGTTCTGGTATGACCTAGACCAGCTAGCCATTTGTGCATCATGTTTAAATTCCATTTAAATTTGAAATGGGATTTGTGAAAACCTCAGAATCATTTCTGGAAATGACCCAGATAAAAAAAATTCTCCAAAAAGGTCCAAGAAAATGTTCATGATGCTCTCTAAAAATATTGGACAGAGATAAAAATCAAACCAATATCTTTAGGAGCTCATAAGTATTTATTTTGGGCATTTGGAATTAATCCAGTAATTATTTGTGTTGGATAAATATTTTATTATATATAAAATATTGTCCAATAATTCTGAATTTTGGTGAGGGGCTTTGGAGTGGTCCAACTAGTCCCTACTAAAATTTACAGAATAAAATAAAATGATTTAGTATTTTTATTAAATCAAAACAAATGTCAGAAAAATAGAAAAGAAAACAGGAAAAGGAAAAGGCTTACCTAGCCTTACCTAGCGGCCCAGCTGGCCAGCCCACCTGGCGGCCCAGCCCACCAGGGGCAGCCCCGTCTTCTACCTCTTGCCAGTAGGCAGAGGAGAAGCCGGGCACGACGCACGCCGCGGCCATGTCTTCCGCCACCTCCTGCTTCTCCCTCTCATCGCCTGGATCACCCGCGCGTCGCCACGCGCCGCCCCGTTTCCCCCTCACTCTCCCGTGCCCATTCTCTCCTCTCACTCGCTCTCTCTCACCGCGCCCGAACGCTGCCGTCACCGCCGTTCGCCATAGCCGCAGCCACCGCCCCGGCCTCGCCCCACCGACGTGCCCACAAGCTCCGCGCCACCTTCCTCGTCCTCTCCGTCAAGCCAGGCAACTCCGGGCGCCTCGTATCGTCATCACCGCCGTTGTCTTCTTTGTCAGCCACCCGAGGTCGCCGGCGACGTTCCGGCTACACCGAGCCTTCCCCGAGCTCGCCGACCCTGCCATTGGATCCTCTGTGAGCCCCGCCATCGAACCCCCCTCTTCCCTGCCTCTCCGGCGCCCTCTAGCCCCTCTGCCGCTTGAGCCAAGCTCTGGCCGCCGCCGCGAGCTTCGCTCCGGCGAGCTCCGACCACCCCACGGTCTCCCGCGTGTCCCACTGGATGCGCGCGAGCCTGGGCTTCGCGTAGGTGGTCTCCGCCGCCCGAATGGTCGCCGGAGCGACGAATCCGAGGCCCTCCATCACGTCTGGCTCGCCGGCGTCAAGCCATCGGCGGGTTTTGACCCCGCTGACCAGGAGGTTTGACCTCCCATGGGTCGCTGACATGTGGGGCCCGGCCCTATTAATTTTTAGTTAGGATTAGTTTAACAACTAATTTAACCCTGTTAACTAATTAGGTCACT
Organism: Triticum aestivum; assembly: GCF_018294505.1. Taxonomy (NCBI): domain Eukaryota; kingdom Viridiplantae; phylum Streptophyta; class Magnoliopsida; order Poales; family Poaceae; genus Triticum; species Triticum aestivum. Next base: position 458,813,742 of record NC_057803.1, read on the forward strand.
GACGCGTGGGCCCAACCCCATTAACTAAGCCAGTTTAGGTTTAATTTAATTAGGATTAGCCACAGACACTAACGTGTGGAACCCACACGTCAGGTTTGACCTAGTCAGCCACCGTTGACCTGCTGACGTAGGCATGACGCAATGCTGACGCAGTTATTCTTTTCTGGAATTATTTTTAAACAGGAAATTCCAGAAAATGTTCAAAACTTCAAAAATTCATAGAAATTCAACCGTAGCTCAGATTGAAATAATTTATATATGAAAAATGATCAGAAAAATTCAATCAATCCATCTGTACCATTTTCATGCATGACAAACCCACCTATACATGCTGTATATATGAAAACACACTTATGGCATATTTAAGGGCTTATTTTGGAGTTGCATTTGAACCCTTGGTTCAAATGGACCTCAACTAGATAAATGCTAGATGCATTAACTCAAACAACATCACATATTCATGCCATGATCATGCATCATATTGTTGCATATACTTGTGTTTGATTTTCGACACCGTTCCTTCTCGATAGGTCCTGCTCCGGAAAGTGTTCGGGAGCACCTATCAGTGGAGCAGTGCCCCCCTATTGATCTACCAGGCAAGCAACCCCCCTTGTTCATTCCGATACAATCCTACTCTCTCGCTCCTGCTCTCAGTTATTGCATTAGGACAACAATGATTCAACTGCTACTTTATGCTGCGGTAGTTGAACCCATTCCTCTGCATGACCTGTCATTGCCACAGTAAATAGTTAAAACCCACTAGCATGTGTAGGAGTTGATTGAGCCATGTTGTGTTCTTGCCATGCCATGCCTGCTATTGCTTAGAGTTGTGTCAGGTCTGATTCATCGGGAATGAATTGGAATGTTATGATATGTTCTGGTAATGAGAGTTAAGCGTCTGAACACGATTTGGTAAAGGTAGCGGTGAGAGGCCATGTAGGAGTACATGGTGGGTTGTCTCATTGGGACCGTCCTTAAGAACTGAGTTCTGTGTAAGTTGTCCAATGACTAGCTACTACCACACATTGGGCTTCGGGCGCTCCAAGCTCTCTCGGCTTATTAACCGCCTTGATCTCTGTCCAGGAGTTGCAAATAGTTTCTGGTGTTTGTAGGTAGTGCTATTTTTCTACCGAGTGGCACCCGGCAGGGTGGGCTCGGGACAGACTAGGCACAGGTGGCACGGTGTACCAAGTGGCACCCGGATGGTGGGCTTGGGAACCCTGCTCACATCGTTTGGGGCCGTGAGCGACACCCCGGCCGGATCTCCTTGCGGATGGAACCCAAATAGGTGATAAACCTGGACTAGAGTCTTGCGTGGTTAGTTAGGTCGTGGCCGACACCCTCGCCAGGCTTCCGCTTGAAGGTTGCCGAGATACATGACGGGTATATGGTGATAAGTGGTGAGAGCGTGTGTGATGAAGTACACCCCTGCAGGGTTATCATGATCTATTCGAATAGCCGTGTCCTCGGTTATGGACTTCTTGGATGCTTACGTGGTACATAGACAACTTAAAGTGGATACTCTAAAATGCTCAAGATAAGTGTGAGTGCTATGGATGGCCTTCTCGTAGGAGATACGGGGATGAATCCATAGTAGTGTATTGATGTGGTGATTAGTGGACTCGTGTGCGCCACCTCAAAAGAGTTACCAGCAGTCGTAGTACAGGATAGCCACTGAGTCAAAGCTGGCTTGCTGCAACTAAACTCCACTTCACCTTCTTGATACAAATGCATGTATTATAGGATTTGATGTAAGTCTTGCTGAGTACCTTTGTACTCACGTTGCTTTATTTATGTTTTTGCAGCTAGACTTTGGTCTTACTAGTTTACGTGGACTTCGACAAGTAGCTTGTACCTCAGCTACGATCTTGATCAGATGTTGTAGATAGTCAGGCTCTTCAGCCTTTTTCATTTGTAGTTGTCTATACTCAGACATGTAATGCTTCTGCTTGTTGCTTGTATGCTCTGAATGATGGGTCATGTGACCCCTGTTTGTATTTAATGCTATGTGGTTCTTCTGAGCCTTTATCTATATGAGTTTGCGTTATGTTGTGATGCCATGTTGTACCTCACATACTTGCATGTTATGCGTACGTGTGACGTGTATTGCTATGTGTGGGATCCGACAATCTAGTTGTTTGTCCTTGGCAGCCTCTCTTAGGGTAAATGTAGTCTAGTGCTTCCTTGAGCCATAGTAGTCCGCTACAGCCCGGTTCACCGGAGTCCTGCTAGCCCAGCACTACTGTTCAGGACACTTGACTGGCCGGCATGTGTTTCACTTCATTCCTGTGTCTGTCCCTTCGGGGAAATGTCATGCGGTGACATCCGAAGTCCTGCCTAGCCTGCTACAGCCCGGGTTACCGGAGTCCTGTTAGCCCAGTGCTACAGCTCGGATTCACACGCTGCTGACCGACATGCTCGAAGTTGATTCATGTATGCCTGTCCCCATGGGTTAGTGCCGCTTAGGGTTCACGACTAGTCATGTCGGCCCGGGTTCTCTGTCATATGGATGCTGGCGACACTATCATATACGTGAGCCAAAAGGCGCAAACGGTCCCGGGCCATGGTAAGGCGACACCCGTGGGAATACCGTGCGTGAGGCCGCAAAGTGATATGAGGTGTTACATGCTAGATCGGTGTGACTTAGAATCGGGGTTCCGACAGCTTTGGTATCAGAGCCTGACTGCCTGTAGGATTTCCGAGCCAACCTGGTCGAAGTTGAGTCTAGAAATTCTTTAGTTATGTAGGGGAAATGATTGTGGAAGGGAACGTAAGGCTCTTTTTACTCCTTATACCTCATGCCTTCTGATCCGAGTCATCCTATCTTTCCTACGGGGTTAAGGAACTAGGCTTTCTCTTCCTTCTATTAGGATCACGTGTTACTACTCCATAGTCTCTAAAGTTTGGTTGGTCTGAGTCATATCCCAGTTTGAGTACCTCCGGTGTAACCTATTTAACAATATCTCAGAACCTTGAGTGATGATGTTGAGTATGGTGCTACTCCATCTTTTGCAGAATGTCTCATTTCGAGCATTTTACTGTCGTTATGCTGCCGGAATTTTCCTAGGAGTTCAAGAGATAGTATTTTCCTCGTACTATATTCTACATCCTTATGATGATGCTGAATCCATCCTTGTTTCCTTGGTTGGTTCTTCAGGATGTTGCCGGTTAACCGAAGTTCTATTGCTCGTATCCGGAACCACGGAGATGGTAGGGATGAGGATCCTGCCGACCAGTCTTCATTGGCAGCGTTCATGTTAGAGGTTGAGAAGAACAAGCGAGAGTCCAACCGCTTGTTAGCACGTATTGAGGAGAACACCTCCCATCAGCACCAAGAGTTTGTGTTCATCCATGACTTCATCGGTTTGAAACCACCTACCTTCCATCATTCCATTGAACCACTCGATGCAGATGACTGGCTACGTAGTATCACACACAAGCTGCGTTCTGTGAACGTAGCTGAAGGTGACAAGGTCACCTATGCTGCTTATCACCTGGAAGGTCCTGCTAGTATTTGGTGGCAGAACTATGAGGCTATGCTTCCAACTGGCCAGAAAACCACCTGGAGAGATTTCACTGAGGCTTTTCGCGAGCATCACATTCCTGAAGCTCTCATTGATCGCAAGAGAGAAGAGTTCTATAGTTTCACCCAGGGTAAGATGGTTGTTGATGCTTACAGTAGAGAGTTTGAGAACCTCGCCCGCTATGCTACAGAAGAAGTGTCCACGGACGCCAAGAAGCAGGCTAGGTTCCGGAAGGGTCTCAACCCCAAGTTGCATTGTGATCTCCACTTGCATCATTGCAATACATTCCAGGCTCTTGTGAACAAGGCCATTAACGCAGAAACAGCTCAACTCACTTACGAGGAGTCTCGTAAGCACACCCGAGATTTGGGTTCTTTTTCCGGTTCTACTTCGCAGAAGTGCCGGATTTGGGTTCCGAACTCCGCTCTTCCACCCGGATATTCACCGAGGCCATCTTATGTGGAGCCTCACCCAGTTCAGTTACATACTCCACCCAGGCCTATTGGTAGACCGCTTGTCAATACGGGTCCACGTCCTACTTCAGGGACTTGTTTCACATGCGGAGAGCCAGGACACTATGCACGTGACTGCTCTCAAACCAACTATGCTCCACCCCAGCCTGAGAAGTCTGTTGGCCGTGGTAAGCCATCATGCAATATGATTAGTGTCAAGTCATCTCCCACTGAACGTGGATTGTGCATCACATCTCAGCTAAAGACACTCATGATGATCCGGATGTCGTTCTTGGTACACTCCTTGTCAACTGTCATCCAGCTTCGGTTCTGTTTGATACCGGAGCATCTCATTCCTTCATTTCCGAAAGTTATGCCAGCTTGCACAACATATCCTTCTGTGATATGCCCTCTCCACTAGTAATTCAAACTCCTGGATCCAAATGGCAAACTTCTAGTGTAAGCCATGGTAATGAAATCCTTGTTGACAGACTTGTATTCCTTGCGTCACTTATAGCCCTCAAGTCTACCGATATTAACATCATCTTGGGTATGGACTGGATGAAAGCTCATTATGCCAAGATTGATTGTTACACTAGGTCTGTTCAGCTTACACACCCATCTGGCAAGATAGTCACTGTCTCCACCAGAGTTGCAAAGCGTCAGCTCTATTCTCTTAATGCCAACCCTCTTCCTGACCTTGAAGATATCCCGGTAGTCCGTGACTTTCCGGATGTTTTTCCAGAGGAACTGCCAGGTATTCCACCTGACAGAGATGTAGAATTTGTCATAGATCTTATCCCAGGAACCGCTCCAATCTCTAGGAGACCTTACAAGATGGCACCCTTAGAACTAGCTGAGCTTAAGAAACAACTCGATGAATCCTTGCAAAAGGGTTTCATCCGTCCTAGTTCTTCTCCCTGGGCTTGCCCCGTTCTCTTCGTCAAGAAGAAGGATGGTACGGACCGGATGGTTGTAGATTATCGTCCGTTAATTTGGTCACGATAAAGAACAAGTATCCGCTCCCCAGGATCAACGACCTGTATGATCAGCTCGCTGGATCCTCAGTCTTTTCCAAGATGGATTTGAGGTTAGGCTACCACCAAATCAAGATCAGAAATGGGGACATTCCTAAGACGGCTTTTGTCACTCGTTATGGTCAGTACGAGTACACCGTCATGTCCTTTGGTCTAACCAACGCTCCAGCTACTTTCTCCCGCTTGATGAACTCGATCTTCATGGAGTACTTAGATAAGTTCGTCGTGGTTTATCTCGATGATATCCTTATTTACTCGAAGAACGAGGAAGATCATGCCGAACATCTTAGACTTGTGCTAGAAAAACTCAGAGAGCACCGCCTTTATGCCAAGTTCTCCAAGTGCGAATTTTGGTTGCCAGAAGTGACCTATCTCGGCCACGTAATCTCTGGTAAGGGCATTGCTGTCAATCCCGAAAGAGTTCAGGCCGTTCTTGATTGGACTCCGCCTGAAACAGTTAAGCAAGTTAGGAGTTTCCTTGGTCTAGCCAGTTATTGTCGCCGCTTCGTTGAGAACTTCTCCAAAGTGGCCAAACCTCTCACGGAACTTCTCAAGAAAGATAAAAAGTTTGAGTGGTCCCCACAGTGTGAGCACAGTTTTCAGGAACTGAAAAGACGCCTGACTTCTGCTCCCATACTTGTGCCACCGGATTTCACTAAGGACTTTGTTATCTATTGTGATGCCTCACGACAGGGACTAGGTTGCATTCTTATGCAAGATCGCCATGTGATTGCCTATGCATCTCGACAGTTGCATCCACATGAGGAGAATTATCCTACACATGATCTAGAGCTTGCAGCCGTAGTCTATGCACTTAAGACATGGAGACATTACCTTCTTGGTAAACGTTGCGAGATTTACACCGATCACCAGAGTCTCAAATATATCTTCACCCAACCAGATTTGAACCTTAGGCAAAGACGTTGGCTGGAGTTGATCTCAGATTACGACTTAGGGATTACCTACACCCCAGGCAAGGGGAATGTCATGGCTGATGCGCTAAGTCGTAAGTCCTATTGCAACAATCTCATGTTGCAGCAGGGCCAACCACTTCTCCATGAGGAATTATGTAAGCTTAACCTCCACCTTGCTCCTCACGGATTCCTTTCTACCTTGGTGGCGAAACCTATTCTTGTGGATCAAATCATCTCTGCTCAGAAGCAGGATACGGGAATTTCCCGGATCAAGAGAAACATTAACAAAGGAGTTGGTGGTAGTTTCTCTATAGATGATCGTGGTGTTGTTTTCTTTGAGAGTCGCTTGGTGGTTCCAAAGAATCAACATCTTCGACAATTAATCCTTAAGGAGGCGCATGAATCTCCTCTCACGATTCATCCCGGTAGTACTAAGATGTATCAGGACCTACGCCAGAGGTTCTGGTGGACTAGGATGAAGAGAGAAATCGCTCAGTTTATTGCTAACTGTGATGTTTGTCGTCGCGTGAAGGCAGAGCATCAAAGACCTGCTGGCACCCTTCAACCTTTAGCTATTCCTGAGTGGAAATGGGATAAAGTTGGTATGGACTTCATCACCGGCTTTCCCAAGACCAAGAAAGGGAATAATGCTATCTTCGTAGTCATTGATCGTCTTTCCAAAGTGGCTCACTTCCTACCTGTTCGAGAGAGTATCACTGCTAGTTAGCTCACTGACTTATATATTTCTCGAATAGTATCACTTCATGGTGTTCCACTGGAGATCAATTCAGACCGTGGTAGTCTTTTCACTTCTCATTTCTGGGAGAGTTTCCAAACTGCCATGGGCACCCATCTTTCCTTCAGTACCGCTTTCCACCCTCAATCAAGTGGTCAGGTGGAAAGGGTCAACCAGATTCTTGAAGACATGCTTAGAGCTTGTGTTATCTCATTCGGTATGGATTGGGAGAAGTGTCTTCCCTTCGCCGAGTTTGCTTATAACAATAGCTACCAATCCAGCCTCAAGAAAGCTCCTTTTGAGGTTCTGTATGGGCGAAGATGTCGAACACCTTTGAACTGGTCAGAAACCGGTGAAAGACAATTCTTTGGACCGGATATGATCCAGGAGGCAGAAGAGCAAGTTCACATCATTCGTGAGAATTTGAAAACAGCCCAATCTCGTCAAAAGAGCCAGTATGACCGTAGTCATAAGGAAGTGGCTTATGAAGTTGGCGACAAAGCTTACCTTCGGGTTACCCCTTTGAAGGGTACCCATCGATTCAGTATCAAGGGCAAGTTGGCTCCTCGTTACATTGGTCCTTTTCACATTCTCGCTAAACAAGGAGAGGTTGCCTACCAGTTGGAACTACCACCACATCTTTCTCGAGTTCATGATGTGTTCCATGTCTCTCAACTCAGGCGTTGCTTCTCGGATCCCATCCGCGGAGTGGACCACGAAATGCTTGATCTCCAAGATAACCTCACTTATCGAGAGTACCCTGTTTGCATCCTTGATCAAGCAGAGCGTGTCACCCGACGTCATAACATCAAGTTTCTCAAGGTTCAGTGGTCTCATCATTCCGAGAGAGTACCCCACTTTCTTTCCGCCGACTCCTGAATCTCGGGACGAGATTTCTTCGAGTGGGGGCGAGTTGTCACATCCCTAGTTCTGGTATGACCTAGACCAGCTAGCCATTTGTGCATCATGTTTAAATTCCATTTAAATTTGAAATGGGGATTTGTGAAAACCTTAGAATCATTTCTGGAAATGACCCAGATAAAACAAATTCTCCAAAAAGGTCCAAGAAAATGTTCATGATGCTCTCTAAAAATATTGGACAGAGATAAAAATCAAACCAATATCTTTAGGAGCTCATAAGTATTTATTTTGGGCATTTGGAATTAATCCAGTAATTATTTGCGTTGGATAAATATTTTATTATATATAAAATATTGTCCAATAATTCTGAATTGTGGTGAGGGGCTTTGGAGTGGTCCAACTAGTCCCTACTAAAATTTACAGAATAAAATAAAATGATTTAGTATTTTTATTAAATCAAAACAAATGTCAGAAAAATAGAAAAGAAAACAGGAAAAGGAAAAGGCTTACCTGGCCTTACCTGGCGGCCCAGCTGGCCAGCCCACCTGGCGGCCCAGCCCACTAGGGGCAGCCCCGTCTTCTACCTCTTGCCAGTAGGCAGAGGAGAAGCTGGGCACGACGCACGCCATGGCCACGTCTTCCGCCACCTCCTGCTTCTCCCTCTCATCGCCTGGATCACCCGCGCGTCGCCACGCGCCGCCCCGTTTCCCCCTCACTCTCCCGTGCCCATTCTCTCCTCTCACTAGCTCTCTCTCACCGCGCCCAAACGCTGCCGTCACCGCCGTTCGCCATAGCCGCAGCCACCGCCCCGGCCTCGCCCCACCGACGTGCCCACAAGCTCCGCGCCACCTTCCTCGTCCTCTCCGTCAAGCCAGGCAACTCCGAGCGCCCTGTATCGTCGTCACCGCCGTCGTCTTCTTCGTCAGCCACCCGAGATCGCCGGCGACGTTCTGGCTACACCGAGCCTTCCCCGAGCTCGCCCACCCCGCCGTTGGATCCGCTGTGAGCCCCGCCATCGAACCCCCTCTTCCCTGCCTCTCTGGCGCCCTCTAGCCCCTCTGCCGCTCGAGCCGAGCTCCGGCCGCCGCCGCGAGCTTCGCTCCGGCGAGCTCCGACCACCCCATGGTCTCCCGCGTGTCCCACTGGATGCGCGTGAGCCTGGGCTTCGCGTAGGTGGTCTCCGCCGCCCGAATGGTCGCCGGAGCGACGAATCCGAGGCCCTCCGTCGCGTCTGGCTCGCCGGCGTCAAGCCATCGGCGGGTTTTAACCCCGCTGACCAGGAGGTTTGACCTCCCATGGGTCGCTGACATGTGGGGCCCGGCCCTATTAATTTTTAGTTAGGATTAGTTTAACAACTAATTTAACCCTGTTAACTAATTAGGTCACTAACGCATGGGCCCAACCCCATTAACTAAGCCAGTTTAGGTTTAATTTAATTAGGATTAGCCACAGACACTGACGTGTGGACCCCACACGTCAGGTTTGACCTGGTCAGCCACCGTTGACCTGCTGACGCAGGCATGACGCAATGCTGACGCAGTTATTCTTTTCTGGAATTATTTTTAAACAGGAAATTCCAGAAAATGTTCAAAACTTCAAAAATTCATAGAAATTCAACCGTAGCTCAAATTGAAATAATTTATATATGAAAAATGATCAAAAAAATTCAATCTATCCATCTGTACCATTTTCATGCATGACAAACCCACCTATACATGCTGTATATATGAAAACACACTTATGGCATATTTAAGGGCTTATTTTGGAGTTGCATTTGAACCCTTGGTTCAAATGGACCTCAACTAGATAAATGCTAGATGCATTAACTCAAACAACATCACGTATTCATGCCATGATCATGCATCATATTGTTTCATATACTTGTGTTTGATTTTCGACACCGTTCCTTCTCGATAGGTCCTGCTCCGAAAAGTGTTCGGGAGCACCTATCAGTGGAGCAGTGCCCCCCTATTGATCTACCAGGCAAGCAACCCCCCCTTGTTCATTCCGATACAATCCTAGTCTCTCGCTCCTGCTCTCAGTTATTGCATTAGGACAACAACGATTCAATTGCTACTTTATGCTGCGGTAGTTGAACCCATTCCTCTGCATGACTTGCCATTGCCACAGTAAATAGTTAAAACCCACTAGCATGTGTAGGAGTTGATTGAGCCATGTTGTGTTCTTGCCATGCCATGCCTGCTATTGCTTAGAGTTGTGTCAGGTCTGATTCATCGGGAATGAATTGGAATGTTATGATATGTGCTGGTAATGAGAGTTAAGCGTCTGAACACGTTTTGGTAAAGGTAGCGGTGAGAGGCCATGTAGGAGTACATGGTGGGTTGTCTCATTGGGACCGTCCTTAAGAACTTAGTTCTGTGTAAGTTGTCCAATGACTAGCTACTACCACACATTGGGCTCCGGGCGCTCCAAGCTCTCTCGGCTTATTAACCGCCTTGATCTCTGTCCAGGAGTTGCAAATAGTTTCTGGTGTTTGTAGGTAGTGCTATTTTTCTACCGAGTGGCACCCGGCAGGGTGGGCTCGGGACAGACTAGGCACAGGTGGCACGGTGTACCAAGTGGCACCCGGATGGTGGGCTTGGGAACCCTGCTCACATCGTTTGGGGCCGTGAGCGACACCCCGGACGGATCTCCTTGCGGATGGAACCCAAATAGGTGATAAACCTGGACTAGAGTCTTGCGTGGTTAGTTAGGTCGTGGCCGACACCCTCGCCAGGCTTCCGCTTGAAGGTTGCCGAGATACATGACGGGTATATGGTGATAAGTGGTGAGAGCGTGTGTGATGAAGTACACCCCTGCAGGGTTATCATGATCTATTCGAATAGCCGTGTCCTCGGTTATGGACTTCTTGGATGCTTACGTGGTACATAGACAACTTAAAGTGGATACTCTAAAATGCTCAAGATAAGTGTGAGTGCTATGGATGGCCTTCTCGTAGGAGAGACGGGGATGAATCCATAGTAGTGTATTGATGTGGTGATTAGTGGACTCGTGTGCGCCACCTCAAAAGAGTTACCAGCAGTCGTAGTACAGGATAGCCACTGAGTCAAAGCTGGCTTGCTGCAACTAAACTCCACTTCACCTTCTTGATACAAATGCATGTATTATAGGATTTGATGTAAGTCTTGCTGAGTACCTTTGTACTCACGTTTGCTTTATTTATGTTTTTGCAGCTAGACTTCGGTCTTACTAGTTTACGTGGACTTCGACAAGTAGCTTGTACCTCAGCTACGATCTTGATCGGATGTTGTAGATAGTCAGGCTCTTCAGCCTTTTTCATTTGTAGTTGTCTGTACTCAGACATGTAATGCTTCCGCTTGTTGCTTGTATGCTCTGAATGATGGGTCATGTGACCCCTGTTTGTATTTAATGCTATGTGGTTCTTCTGAGCCTTTATCTATATGAGTTTGCGTTATGTTGTGATGCCATGTTGTACCTCACATACTTGCATGTTATGCGTACGTGTGACGTGTATTGCTATGTGTGGGATCCGACAATCTAGTTGTTTGTCCTTGGCAACCTCTCTTATGGGGAAATGTAGTCTAGTGCTTCCTGGAGCCATAGTAGTCCGCTACAGCCCGGTTCACCGGAGTCCTGCTAGCCCAGCACTACTGTTCAGGACACTTGACTGGCCGGCATGTGTTTCACTTTGTTCCTGTGTCTGTCCCTTCGGGGAAATGTCACACGGTGACATCCGGAGTCCTGCCTAGCCTGCTACAGCCCGGGTTACCGGAGTCCTATTAGCCTAGTGCTACAGCCCGGATTCACACGCTGCTGACCGACATGCTCGAAGTTGATTCATGTATGCCTGTCCCCATGGGTTAGTGCCGCTTAGGGTTCACGACTAGCCATGTCGGCCCGGGTTCTCTATCATATGGATGCTAGCGACAGTATCATATACGTGAGCCAAAAGGCGCAAACGGTCGCGGGCCATGGTAAGGCGACACCCGTGGGAATACCGTGCGTGAGGCCGCAAAGTAATATGAGGTGTTACATGCTAGATCGGTGTGACTTAGAATCGGGGTCCCGACAGGCAAGGAGATCGCCTACTTCACGAAGATCTACCCGAGTGAGCCAAGCCCTTCGTGGGCATTGGCCATGATGGAATAGACAAGGTTGCTTCTTTGTGGATCCTTCATGGGTGCCCTCTGTGGACTCGCGCAACTGTTACCCTCTATGGGTTGAAGTCTCCATCAACGTGGATGTACGATAGCACCACCTATCAGAACCATGCCAAAAATATTCGTGTCCTCATTGCGTTAGATCTTCCATCTCTACCCTTTACTTTCCTCACCATCTTTAGATATGCATGTGTAGGAAATTGTGGTGTTATCTTAACTAGTGCCAAAAATCTGCCTAAGTTTCAAGAGAACTAAAAATTGCAACTTGGGTTGGTTAAGAGCTATTCACCCCCCTCTAGACCTATCTTCTCCGATCCTACAATTGGTATCAGAGCATTGGTCTCCATTACTTTGGTTTTATCACCATTGGAGGGAGATGGATGAGTCTACTTTGGGGAGTCTTAGACGTGGAGTGCCCATTCTTGATGGAGAGTACTATGACTATTGCAAAATTGAAATGCTTGCTATCTTTGATGAATTTAGCTTGAGCAAGTATGTTCAAAGTCCTGATGTGCCTCCAATTGATCCCTTGCATCCCACTCATGAATACAAAATTGATATGCTTTGTAATCTTAGAACCATTGATCTTATGATGAGAGGTTTACCTAGAAATATGATTGTTTGCATGCAAAACTTTGAATGTGCACATACGCTATGGAAGGACATTGAGATACACTTTCCGAATTACTCATTAAAGAACCTCAATTGAATTCTTCATAAGTCCATTGCCTTTCATAAGATGAAGCATAGTGATCCTAAGTTTGATGAATGTCTATTCGAGGTCCGTGATCTTATGTGTGCTAAGGGTGATGTTGGAACCATTAGTAACATTATCATGGAAACCATTAGAATTCAAAAAGTTGCACATTGTCATGATAAAAAATATAACGAATCATTTGCCCTAGGTGATGATCACATGTATGATGATGATGTTGAGCATGGCTATTATGATAAATATGAAGAATCGTACACCTAATATGAGAAGACCATGAGAAATCTTAGTCTCATGGCAAATCTTCGAAATTACATGGCCGGAGGAAAAAAGGGGATTATGTATAGTGGATGCATCGATCACATGACCGGAGATAGAGACATGTTTCGTGAGCTTGCTAAAAATGATGGTCCACGCAAGTATGTGACGTTTGGGGACAACTGATACATCCATTTTGCATCATGTTTTCCTGCTGTTTTTATGCATTATAACACTTTGTGGAATAATTCTATTGCCTTTTATCTCATAATATGCAAGGTTTACACAAAGAGGGAGAATACCGGCAGCTAGAATTCTGGACCTAAAAGAGCTATGTCAGAGATACCTATTCTACACATCTCCAAATGAGCTGAAATTTCACGGAGAATTATTTTGGAATATATAAAAAATATTGGAAAAATAAAGACCAGAGGGGAGCTACCCAGGTGCCCACTAGGCACCAGGGCGCGCCACCCCCTCCAGGCGCGCCCTGGTAAGTAGTGGGCCCCCTATCCCACCTCCGGTACCTATCTTCTGGTACATAAGGTCTTTTGACCTAGAAAAAATAAGGAGAGGACTTTCGGGATGGAGCGCCGCCATCTCGAGGCGGAACTTGGGCAGGAGCACTTTTGCTCTCCGGCAGAGCGATTCCGCCGGGGATACTTCCCTCCGGGAGGGGGAAATCAAGCCATCATCATCATCAACAACACTCCCACCTTGGGAGGATCAATCTTCACCAACATCTTCACCAACACCATCTCATCTCAAAACCCTATTTCATCTCTTGTGTTCAATCTTGTGCCAAAACCTCAGATTGGTAGTTGTGGGTGACTAGTAGTGTTGATTACATCTTGTAGTTGAAGCTAGTTGGTTTATTTGATGGAAGATTATACGTTCAGATCCATTATGATATTTATTACTCCTGTGATCTTGGGCATGAATATTATTTGTGAGTAGTTACTTTTGTTCTTGAGGACATGGGAGAAGTCTCATCATAAGTAATCATGTGAATTTGATATTCGTTCGATATTTTGATGATATGTATGTTGTGATTCCCTTAGTGGTGTTATGTGAACGTCGACTACATGACACTTCGCCATCTTTGGGCCTAAGGGGATGCATTATGGAGTAGTTATTATATGATGGGTTGCTAGAGTGATAGAAAGTTAAACCCTAGTTTATGCGCTATTTCGTAAGGGGTTGATTTGGATCCATATGTTTAATGATATGGTTAGTTTCTATCTTAATTCTTTTTTCGTAGTTGCGGATGCTTGCGAGAGGAGTTAGTCATAAGTGGGAGGCTTGTTCACGTAAGAACAGCACCCAAGCATCGGTCAACCCACATATCAAATTATCAAAGTAGCAAACGTGAATCAAACCAACATGATGAAAGTGACTAGATGAAATTCTCGTGTGCCCTCAAGAACGATTTGCTTACTATAAGAGATTGTTTGGCTTGTACTTTGCTACAAAAAGGATTGGGTTACCTTGCTGCACCTATTTTTACTATTGCCACTTGTTACTTGTTACAAGTTATCTTGCTATCAAACTACCTGTTACCGACAATTTCAGTGGTTGCAGAAATTACCTTGCTGAAAACCGCTTGTCATTCCTTCCGCTCCTCGTTGGGTTCGACACTCTAACTTATCGAAAGGACTATGATTGATCCCCTATACTTGTGGGTCATCAAGACTCTTTTTTGGCGCCGTTTTCCAGGGAGGGAAGTGCTCTTGGTAAGTGGAAATTTGTAAGGAAAAATTTATATTACGTGCTGAAATTTACTGTTACTCGCTACTATGGAAAACAATCCTTTGAGTGGTTTGTTCAGGGTATCTTCACCCCTACCAGAAACACAAAGAGTTTCTCCTCAACCTACTGCACCTACTGAAAATATTGGTTATGAAATTCCTTCGGGTATGATAGAGAAACTGCTAGCTAACCCTAATGCAGGAGATGGAACGAAACATCCTGATATGCATTTGATATATGTGGACAAAATTTGTGGATTGTTTAAGCTTGCAGGTTTACCAAGAGATGAAGTTAAGAAGAAGGTTTTTCCTTTATCTTTGGGGGGAGCATTTACATGGTATATGATATGTGATGATACTAGAGCATGGGATTGGAATCGATTGAAATTGGAATTTCACCAAAAGTTTTATCCTATGCATATAGTGTTGGGGAACGTAGTAATTTCAAAAAATTTCCTACGCACACGCAAGATCATGGTGATGCACAGAAACGAGAGGGGAGAGTGTTGTCCACGTACCCTCGTGGACCGAAAGCGGAAGCGTTAGCACAACGCGGTTGATGTAGTCGTACGTCTTCACGATCCGACCGATCAAGTACCGAACGTACGACACCTTCGAGTTCAGCACACGTTCAGCCCAATGACGTCCCTCAAACTCCGATCCAGCTGAGTGTTGAGGGAGAGTTTCGTCAGCACGATGGCGTGGTGACGATGTTGATGTTCTACCAACGCAGGGCTTCGCCTAAGCACCGCTACAACAATATCGAGGTGGACTATGGTGGAGGGGGGCACCGCACACGGCTAAAAGATCAAACGATCAATTGTTGTGTCTATGGGGTGCCCCCCTGCCCCCGTATATAAAGGAGCAAGGGGGGGGGGGTGTGGCCGGCCAGGGAGAGGGCGTGCCAGGAGGAGTCCTACTCCCACCGGGAGTAGGACTCCCCCCTTTCCTAGTTGGAATATGATTCGGGAGGGGGAAAGAGGAGGGAGAGAAGGAAGGGGGGGCACCGCCCCCTCTCCTTGTCCTATTCGGACTAGGGGGGAGGGGCGTGCGGCCCAGCCCTGGCCGCCTCTCCTCTTCTCCGTAAAGGCCCACTAAGGCCCATTTACCTCCCGGGGGTTCCGGTAACCTCCCGGTACTCCGATAAAATCCCGATTTCATCCGGAACACTTCCGATATCCAAACATAGGCTTCCAATATATCAGTCTTCATGTCTCGACCATTTCGAGACTCCTCGTCATGTCCGAGATCACATCCGGGACTCCGAACAACCTTCGGTACATCAAATCATATAAACTCATAATATAACCGTCATCGAAACTTTAAGCGTGCGGACCCTACGGGTTTGAGAACTATATAGACATGACTGAGACACGTCTCCGGTCAATAACCAATAGCGGAACCTGGATGCTCATATTGGCTCCTACATATTCTATGAAGATCTTTATCGGTCAGACCGCATAACAACATACGTTGTTCCCTTTGTCATCGGTATGTTACTTGCCCGAGATTATCGTCGGTATCTCAATACCTAGTTCAATATTCTTACCGGCCAGTCTCTTTACTTGTTCCGTAATACATCATCCCACAACTAACTCATTAGTTACAATGCTTGCAAGGCTTAAGTGATGTGCATTACCGAGAGGGCCCATAGATACCTCTCCGACAATCGGAGTGACAAATCCTAATCTCGAAATACGCCAACCCAACAAGTACCTCGGAGACACCTGTAGAGCACCTTTATAATCACCCAGTTACGTTGTAACGTTTGATAGCACACAAAGTGTTCCTCCGGTAAACGGAAGTTGCATAATCTCATAGTCATAGGAACATGTATAAGTTATCAAGAAAGCAATAGCTACAAACAAAACGATCAAGTGCTAAGCTAACAGAATGGGTTATGTCAATCACATCATTCTCCTAATGATGTGACCTCGTTAATCAAATGACAACTCATGTCTATGGTTAGGAAACATAACCATCTTTGATCAACGAGCTAGTCAAGTAGAGGCATACTAGTGACACTCTGTTTGTCTATGTATTCACACATGTAATATGTTTCCGGTTAATACAATTCTAGCATGAATTGTAAACATTTATCATGATATAAGGAAATAAATAATAACTTTATTATTGACTCTAGGGCATATTTCCTTCATATAGTTCATCGTGATCGAAATTTTATATATATAGCCCCGTGAAGGAGAAAGTATTGCTCTAGCTTGGGGGAGGCTTAAATCAATGTTATATTCATGCCCCAATCATGAGCTCTCAAGAGAAATTATTATACAAAATTTTTATGCTCGGCTTTCTCATAATGATCGACCCATCACCACTTTAGGATGCTGCTAACGCGACACTACGATCAGAGACCCTTCGACGAAACTGTGTGCGATGCAATAATCGCAAATGGTGGTGTAAAAACCATAAAAAAGGTGCAAAACATTTGCGATGACAGATGCATCAAACACAGTTCAAATTTTAGTTGTGTGTGCGATGCAGGGCATACGGTTCATTTCAATTAACTGTTTTGCAAACCTGAACCTCAAGAATAGCGAAATACCAGTAGCAATCCAGGCTGAAATTATATACCCCAAAATGAATAAGTGAACAGCACCGCACACTCGTCCACCATACCTTCCTGCATGAAGGAAATATGCCCTAGAGGCAATAATAAAGTTGTTATTTATATTTCCTTATATCATGATAAATGTTTATTATTCATGCTAGAATTGTATTAACCAGAAACTTAGTATATCTGTGAATACATAGACAAACAGAGTGTCACTAGTATGCCTCTACTTGACTAGCTCGTTAATCAAAGATGGTTAAGTTTCCTAGCCATAGACATGAGTTGTCATTTGATGAACGGGATCACATCATTAGAGAATGATGTGATTGACTTGATCCATCCATTAGCTTAGCACTATGATCGTTTAGTTTATTGCTATTGCTTTCTGCATAACTTATACATGTTCCTATGACTATGAGATTATGCAACTCCCGAATACCGGAGGAACACTTAGTGTGCTATCAAACATCACAATGTAACTAGGTGATTATAAAGATGCTCCACAGGTGTCTCCGATGGTGTTTGTTGAGTTGGCATAGATTGAGATTAGGATTTGTCACTCCGATAGTCGGAGAGGTATCTCTGGGCCCTCTCGGTAATACACATCACTATAAGCCTTGCAAGCAATGTGACTAATAAGTAATTGCGGGATGTTGCAGTACGAAATGAGTAAAGAGACTTGTCGGTAACGAGATTGAAATAGGTATGATGATACCGACGATCGAATCTCGGGCAAGTAACATACTGATGACAAAGGGAACAACGCATGTTGTTATGCGGTTCGACCGATAAATATCTTCGTAGAATATGTAGGAGCCAATATGGGCATCCAGGTTCCGCTATTGGTTATTGACCAGAGAGATGTCTCAGTCATGTCTACATAGTTCTCAAATCCGTAGGGTCCGTGCTTAACGTTCGTTGATGATAGATTATTATATGAGTTATGTATGTTGGTGACCGAATGTTGTTCGGAGTCCCGGATGAGATCACAGACATGACGAGGAACCCCAAAATGGTCCGGATATAAAGATTGATATATGGGATAATAGTGTTTGGTCTCTGGAAGGGTTCCGGAATTCACCGGAAGGGGTTCCGGATGTTTCCCGAAATGTTTGGGTATGAGAACACTTTATTTGGGCCAAAGGGGAAAGCCCACAAGGTTTTTGGAAAGCGCAAAAGGAAGTTTTGCAGAGTCCAGGGGCCAGACGCCAGGGTCCCTGGCACCTGGGTCCAGACGCCGGGAACCCTGGTGTCTGGTCCTGGTGTCCGAGAAGGACTCTTGCCTTTCGGGTGAAACCGACTTTGTGTTGGCTTTTACTCCAAGTTTCGACCCCAAGGCTCAACATATAAATAGAGGGGTAGGGATAGCACCCAAGACACATCAAGAAACACCAAGCCGTGTGGCGGCAACCCCGTCCCCTCTAGTTTATCCTCCGTCATAGTTTTCGTAGTGCTTAGGCGAAGCCTGTTGGGGAACGTACCAGAAATTCAAAATTTTCCTACGCGTCACCAAGATCTATCTATGGAGAGACCAGCAACGAGTAGAAAGGAGAGTGCATCTACATACCCTTGTAGATCGCTAAGCGGAAGCGTTCAAGTGAACGGGGTTGATGGAGTCGTACTCGTCGTGATTCAGATCACCGATGATCAAGTGCCGAACGGACGACACCTCCGTGTTCAACACACGTACAGCCCGGTGACGTCTCCCACGCCTTGATCCAGCAAGGAGAGAGGGAGAGGTTGAGGAAGACTCCATCCAACAGCAGCACAACGGCGTGGTGGTGGTGGAGGAGCGTGGCAATCCTGCAGGGCTTCGCCGAGCACCTACGGGAGAGGAGATGTGTCACGGGAGGGAGAGGGAGGCAACCAAAGGCCTTAGGTATGATTGCTCCTCCTTTTCCCCACTATATATAGGGCCAAGGGAGAGGGGGAGGGCGCAGCCTTGCCCCCTCCTCCAAGGAAGGGGTGCGGCTAAGGATGGGGAGGAGTCCATCCTCCCCAAGGCACCTCGGAGGTGCCTTCCCCCTTTAGGACTCTTCCCTCTCCAAGTTTCCTTGCGCATGGGCCTCTTGGGGCTGGTGCCCTTGGCCCATGTAGGCCAAGGCGCACCCCCTACAGCCCATGTGGCCCCCCGGGGCAGGTGGCCCCACCCGGTGGGCCCCCGGGACCCTTCCGGTGGTCCCGGTACAATACCGATGACCCTGAAACTTGTCCCGATTGCCGAAACAGGACTTCCTATATATAAATCTTTACCTCCGGACCATTCCGGAACTCCTCGTGACGTCCGGGATCTCATCCGGGACTCCGAACAACATTCGGTAACCACATACAAGCTTCCTTTATAACCCTAGCGTCATCGAACCTTAAGTGTGTAGACCCTATGGGTTCGGGAGACATGCAGACATGACCGAGACGTTCTCCAGTCAATAACCAACAGCGGGATCTGGATACCCATGTTGGCTCCCACATGTTCCACGATGATCTCATCGGATGAACCACGATGTCAAGGACTTAATCAATCCCGTATACAATTCCCTTTGTCTAGCGGTATTTTACTTGCCCGAGATTCGATCGTCGGTATCCAATACCTTGTTCAATCTCGTTATCGGCAAGTCACTTTACTCGTTCCGTAACACATCATCCCGTGATCAAATCCTTGGTCACATTGCGCATATGATGATGTCCTACCGAGTGGGCCCAGAGATACCTCTCCGTTTACACGGAGTGACAAATCCCAGTCTCGATCCGCATAAAACAATAGATACTTTCGGAGATACCTGTAGTGCACCTTTATAGTCACCCAGTTACGTTGTGACGTTTGATACACCCAAAGCACTCCTACGGTATCCAGGAGTTATACGATCTCATGGTCAAAGGAAGAGATACTTGACATTCGCAAAGCTCTAGCAAATGAACTACTCGATCTTTTGTGCTAGTCTTAGGATTGGGTCTTGTCCATCACATCATTCTCCTAATGATGTGATCCCGTTATCAACGACATCCAATGTCCATAGTCAGGAAACCATGACTATCTGTTGATCACAACGAGCTAGTCAACTAGAGGCTCACTAGGGACATATTGTGGTCTATGTATTCACACGTGTATTACGATTTCCGGATAATACAGTTATAGCATGAATAAAAGACAATTATCATGAACAAGGAAATATAATAATAATACTTTTATTATTGCCTCTAGGGCATATTTCCAACAGTCTCCCACTTGCACTAGAGTCAATAATCTAGTTCACATCGCCATGTGATTAACACTCACAGGTCACATCGCCATGTGACTAATACCCAAGAGTTTACTAGAGTCAGTAGTCTAGTTCACATCACTATGTGATTGACACTCAATGAGTTTTATGTTTCATCATGTTGCTTGTGAGAGAGGTTTTAGTCAACGGGTCTGAACCTTTCAGATCCGTGTGTGCTTTACAAATCTCTATGTCATCTCCTAGATGCAGCTACCACGCTCTATTTGGAGCTATTCCAAACAACTGTTCTACTTGGAGCTATTCTAAATTATTGCTCCATTATATGTATCCGGTCTCTCTACTCAGAGCTATCCGGATAGGTGTTAAGCTTGCATCGTCGTAACCTTTACGACGAACTCTTTTACCACCTCCATAATCGAGAAAATTCCTTAGTCCACTAGTTACTAAGGATAACTTTGACCGCTGTCCTATGATCCATTCATGGATCACTCTTGTACCCCTTGACTGACTCATGGCAAGGCACACTTTCGGTGCGGTACACAGCATAGCATACTGTAGAGCCTACGTCTAAAGCATAGGGGACGACCTTCGTCCTTTCTCTCTATTCTGCCGTGGTCGAGCTTTAAGTCTTAACTTCGTACCTTACAACTCAGGCAAGAACTCCTTCTTTGACTGGTTCATCTTGAACACCTTCAAGATCATGTCAAGGTATGTGCTCATTTGAAAGTACCATTAAGCGTTTTGATCTATCCTTATAGATCTTGATGCTTAATGCTCAAGTAGCTTAATCCAGGTTTTCTATTGAAAAACACCTTTCAAATAACCCTATATGCTTTCTAGAAATTCTACATCATTTCTGATCATCAATATGTCAACAACATATACTCATCAGAAATTCTATAGTGCTCCCACTCACTTCTTTGGAAATACAAGTTTCTCATAAACTTTGTACAAACCCAAAATCTTTGATCATCATCAAAGCATACATTCCAACTCCGAGATGCTTACTCCAGTCCTTAGAAGGATCGCTGGAGCTAGCATACCTTTTAGCATCCTTAGGATCGACAAAACTTTTCTGATTGTATTGCATACAACCTTTCCTTACGAAAACTGGTAAGGAAACTTGTCTTGACATCCATCTGCCAGATTTCATAAATGCAGCTAATGCTAACATGATTCCGACGGACTTTAAGCATCGCTACGAGTGAGAAAATCTCATCGTAGTCAACTCCTTGAACTTGTCGGAAAACACTTCGCCACAAGTCGAGCTTCATAGATGGTGGCATTACCATCCACGTCCGTCTTCTTCTTAAAAGATCCATTTATCTAAATGGATTGCCGATCATCGGGCAAGTCCATCAAAGTTCATTCTTTGTTCTGATATATGGATACTATCTCGGATTTCATGGCTTCTAACCATTTGTCGGAATTCGGGCCCACCATCGCTTCTCCATAGCTCGTAGGTTCATTGTTGTCCAGCAACATGACTTTCAAGACAGGATTACCGTACCACTCTGAAGTAGTATGTATCCTTGTCACCCTACGAGGTACGGCAGTGATTTGATCCGAAACTTCATGATCAATATCATAAGCTTCCACTTCAATTGGTGTAGGTGCCACGGGAACAACTTCCTGTGCCCTGCTACACACTGGTTGAAGTGATGGTTCAATAACCTCATCAAGTCTCCACCATCCTCCCACTCAACTCTTTCGAGAGAAACCTTTCCTCGAGAAAGGACCCGATTCTAGAAACAATCCCTTATTGCTTTCGGATCTGAATTAGGAGGTATACCCAACTGTTTTGGGTTTCCTATGAAGATGCATTTTATCCGCTTTGGGTTCGAGCTTAATCCTGAAACTTTTTCACATAAGCGTCGCAGCCCCAACCTTTAAGAAACGACAACTTAGGTTTCTCTAAACCATAATTCATACGGTGTCATCTCAACGGAAATACGTGGTGCCCTATTTAAAGTGAATGTGGTTGTCTCTAATGCCTAACCCATGAACGATAGTGGTAATTCGATAAGAGACATCATGGTACGCACCATATCCAATAGGGTGCAACTATGATGTTCGGACACACCATCACATTATGGTGTTCCAGGCAGTATTAATTGCGAAACAATTTCCATAATGTCTTAATTGTGTGCCAAAACTCGTAACTCAGATATTCATCTCTATGATCGTATCATAGACATTTTATCCTCTTGTCACATTGATCTTCTACTTCACTCTGAAATTACTTGAACCATTCAATAATTCAGACTTGTGTTTCATCAAGTAAATATTCTCAACATCTACTCGAATCATCTGTGAAGTAAGAACATAACGATATCCACTGCATGCCTCAGCACTCATTGGACTGCACACATCAAAATGTGTTACTTCCTACAAGTTGCTATCTTGTTCCATCTTACTGAAACCGAGGCTTTTCAGTCATCCTGCCTATGTGGTATGATTTGCATATCTCAAGTGATTCAAAATCAAGTGAGTTCAAACGGTCCATTTGCATGGAGTTTCTTCATGCATATACACCAATAGACATGGTTCGCATGTCTCAAACTTTTCAAAAACGAGTGAGTCCAAAGATCCATCAACATGGAGCTTCTTCATGCGTTTTATACCATTATGACTTACATGGCAGTGCCACAAGTAAGTGGTACTATCATTACTATCTTATATCTTTTGGCATGAAAATGTGTATCACTACGATCGAGATTCAATAAACCATTTATTTAGGTGCAAGACCATCGAAGGTATTATTCAAATAAATAGAGTAACCATTATTCTCCTTAAATGAATAACCGTATTGCGATAGACATAATCCAATCATGTCTATGCTCAACGCAAACACCAATCTCGGTGGTAGAGGGAGCATGCGATGCTTGATCATATCAACCTTGGAAACACTTCCAACATATATCGTCAGCTCACCTTTAGCTAGTCTCCGTTTATTCCGTAGCTTTTATTTCGAGTTACTAATACTTAGCAACCGAACCGGTATCTAATACCCTGGTGCTACTAGGAGTACTAGTAAAGTACACATTAACATAATGTATATCCAATATACTTCTATCGACCTTGCCAGCCTTCTCATCTACCAAGTATCTAGGGTAATGCTGCTCCAGTGGTTGTTCCCCTTATTACAGAAGCACTTAGTCTCGGGTTTGGGTTCAACCTTGGGTTTCTTCACTTGAGCAGCAGCTGAATTGCCGTTTCATGAAGTATCCCTTTGTTCCCTTGCCCTTCTTGAAACTAGTGGTTTCACCAACCATCAACAATTGATGCTCCTTCTTGATTTCTACTTTCGCGGTGTCAAACATCGTGAATACCTCAAGGATCATCTTATCTATCCCTGATATGTTATAGTTCATCACGAAGCTCTAGCAGCTTGGTGGCAATGACTTTGGAGAAACTATCACTATTTCATCTGGAAGATCAACTCCCACTCGATTCAAGTGATTGTTGCACTCAGACAATCTGAGCACAAGCTCAACAATTGAGCTTCTCTCCTTAGTTTGCAGGCTAAGAAAATCGTCGGAGGTCTTATACCTCTTGACGTGGGCACGAGCCTGAAATCCTAATTTCAGCCCTCGAAACATCTCATATGTTCCGCGACGTTTCGAAAACGTCTTTGGTGCCTCTACTTAAACCATTTAACTGAACTATCACGTAGTTATCAAAACGTGTATGTTCGATGTTCGAAACATCCACAAACGACGTTTGGGGTTCAACACACTAAGCGGTGCATTAAGGACATAAGCTTTCTACTGATCGCATAATTGCTATTTTCAACTTTCAACTATATTTTCTCTAGGAACATATCTAAAACAGTAGAACTATAGCGCGAGCTACGACATAATTTGCAAAAGGTCTTTTGACTATGTTCAGGATAATTAAGTTCATCTTATGAACTCCCACTCAGATAGACATCCCTCTAGTCATCTAAGTGATTACATGATCCGAGTCAAACTAGGCCATGTCCGATCATCACGTGAGACGGACTAGTCATCATCGGTGAACATCTTCATGTTGATCGTATCTTCTATACGACTCATGCTCGACCTTTCGGTCTCCGTGTTCCGAGGCCATGTCTGTACATGCTAGGCTCGTCAAGTTAACCCTAAGTGTTTTTGCTGTGTAAAACTGTCTTACACCCGTTGTATGTGAACGTAAGAATCTATCACACCCGATCATCACGTGGTGCTTCGAAACGACGAACTGTAGCAACGGTGCACAGTTAGGGGAGAACACTTCTTGAAATTTTAATGAGGGATCATCTTATTTACTACCGTCCTTCTAAGCAAATAAGATGTATAAACATGATAAACATCACATGCAATCAAATAAGAGTAGTGACATGATATGGCCAATATCATATAGCTCCTTTGATCTTCATCTTCGGGGCTCCATGATCATCTTGTCACCGGCATGACACCATGATCTCCATCATCATGATCTCCATCATCGTGTCTTCATGAAGTTGTCACGCCAACGACTACTTCTACTTCTATGGCTAACGCGTTTAGCAATAAAGTAAAGTAATTTACATGGCGTTCTTCAATGACACGCAGGTCATACAAAAAATAAAGACAACTCCTATGGCTCCTGCCGGTTGTCATACTCATCGACATGCAAGTCGTGAATCCTATTACAAGAACATGATCAATCTCATACATCACATATATCATTCATTACATCCTTTTGGCCATATCACATCACAAAGCATACCCTGCAAAAACAAGTTAGACGTCCTCTAATTGTTGTTGCATGTTTTACGTGGCTGCTATGGGTTTCTAGCAAGAACGTTTCTTACCTACGCAAGACCACAACGTGATATGCCAATTGCTATTTACCCTTCATAAGGACCCTTTTCATCGAATCCGTTCCGACTAAAGTGGGAGAGACTGGCACCCGCTAGCCACCTTATGCACCAAGTGCATGTCAATCGGTGGAACCTGTCTCACGTAAGAGTACGTGTAAGGTCGGTCCGGGCCGCTTCATCCCACAATACCGTCGAAACAAGATTGGACTAGTAACGGTAAGCATATTGAACAACATCAACGCCCACAACTCCTTTGTGTTCTACTCGTGCAAAGAATCTACGCAATAGACCTAGCTCTGATACCACTGTTGGGGAACGTAGCAGAAATTCAAAATTTTCCTACGCGTCACCAAGATCTATCTATGGAGAGACCAGCAACGAGTAGAAAGGAGAGTGCATCTACATACCCTTGTAGATCGCTAAGCGGAAGCGTTCAAGTGAACGGGGTTGATGGAGTCGTACTCGTCGTGATTCAGATCACCGATGATCAAGTGCCGAACGGACGGCACCTCCGTGTTCAACACACGTACAGCCCGGTGACGTCTCCCACGCCTTGATCCAGCAAGGAGAGAGGGAGAGGTTGAGGAAGACTCCATCCAACAGCAGCACAACGGCGTGGTGGTGGTGGAGGAGCGTGGCAATCCTGCAGGGCTTCGCCGAGCACCTACGGGAGAGGAGATGTGTCACGGGAGGGAGAGGGAGGCAACCAAAGGCCTTAGGTATGATTGCTCCTCCTTTTCCCCACTATATATAGGGCCAAGGGAGAGGGGGAGGGCGCAGCCTTGCCCCCTCCTCCAAGGAAGGGGTGCGGCTAAGGATGGGGAGGAGTCCATCCTCCCCAAGGCACCTCGGAGGTGCCTTCCCCCTTTAGGACTCTTCCCTCTCCAAGTTTCCTTGCGCATGGGCCTCTTGGGGCTGGTGCCCTTGGCCCATGTAGGCCAAGGCGCACCCCCTACAGCCCATGTGGCCCCCCGGGGCAGGTGGCCCCACCCGGTGGGCCCCCGGGACCCTTCCGGTGGTCCCGGTACAATACCGATGACCCCGAAACTTGTCCCGATTGCCGAAACAGGACTTCCTATATATAAATCTTTACCTCCGGACCATTCCGGAACTCCTCGTGACGTCCGGGATCTCATCCGGGACTCCGAACAACATTCGGTAACCACATACAAGCTTCCTTTATAACCCTAGCGTCATCGAACCTTAAGTGTGTAGACCCTACGGGTTCGGGAGACATGCAGACATGACCGAGACGTTCTCCAGTCAATAACCAACAGCGGGATCTGGATACCCATGTTGGCTCCCACATGTTCCACGATGATCTCATCGGATGAACCACGATGTCAAGGACTTAATCAATCCCGTATACAATTCCCTTTGTCTAGCGGTATTTTACTTGCCCGAGATTCGATCGTCGGTATCCAATACCTTGTTCAATCTCGTTATCGGCAAGTCACTTTACTCGTTCCGTAACACATCATCCCGTGATCAAATCCTTGGTCACATTGCGCATATGATGATGTCCTACCGAGTGGGCCCAGAGATACCTCTCCGTTTACACGGAGTGACAAATCCCAGTCTCGATCCGCATAAAACAATAGATACTTTCGGAGATACCTGTAGTGCACCTTTATAGTCACCCAGTTACGTTGTGACGTTTGATACACCCAAAGCACTCCTACGGTATCCAGGAGTTATACGATCTCATGGTCAAAGGAAGAGATACTTGACATTCGCAAAGCTCTAGCAAATGAACTACTCGATCTTTTGTGCTAGTCTTAGGATTGGGTCTTGTCCATCACATCATTCTCCTAATGATGTGATCCCGTTATCAACGACATCCAATGTCCATAGTCAGGAAACCATGACTATCTGTTGATCACAACGAGCTAGTCAACTAGAGGCTCACTAGGGACATATTGTGGTCTATGTATTCACACGTGTATTACGATTTCCGGATAATACAGTTATAGCATGAATAAAAGACAATTATCATGAACAAGGAAATATAATAATAATACTTTTATTATTGCCTCTAGGGCATATTTCCAACAAAGCCCTGCGGAGATTGTTCTTCACCAACACTGTCACCACGCTGTCATGCTGTCGGACCTCATCTACTACTTGGCCCTCTTGCTGGATCAAGAAGGCGAGGACGTCATCGAGCTGAACGTGTGCTGAATGCGGAGGTGCCGTACGTTCGATACTTGATCGGGACGGATTATGAAGGTGTACGACTACATCAACTGCGTTGATAAGCGCTTCCGCTTTCGGTCTACGGGGGTATGTAGACACACTCCCTCCTCTCATTGCTATGCATCTCCTAGATAGATCTTGCGTGATCGTAGATTTTTTTTTGAAATGCTGCGTTCCCCATCAGTGGCATCTGAGCCGGGTCTATGCGTAGATGTTATATGCACGAGTAGAACACAAAGGAGTTGTGGGTGTGGGTATATACATATTGCTTTATGCTAGTTGTTTCTTGATTCGGCGGTATTGTTGGATGAAGCGGCCCGGAGCGACATTACATGACCGCATTCATGAGACTGGTTCTACCGACGTGCTTTGCACACAGGTGGCTGGTGGGTGTCAGTTTCTCCAACTTTAGTTGAATCGGATTCAATTAACAAGGTTCTTTATGAAGATAAAAAAACAATCACTATACCGTGTTGTGGTTTTTGATGCGTAGGTAAGAACGGTTCTTGCTAAGCCCGTAGCAGCCACGTAAAACTTGCAACAACAAAGTAGAGGACGTCTAACTTGTTTTTGCAGGGCATGTTGTGATGTGATATGATCTAGACGTGATTATATAAATTGTTGTATGAGATGATCATGTTTTGTAACACGGTTATCGGCAACTAGCAAGAGCCATATGGTTGTCGCTTTATTGTATGAAATGCAACCACCATGCAATTGCTTTACTTTATCACTAAGCGGTAGCAATAGTCATGGAAGCAATAGTTGGCGAGACGACAACGATGCTATGATGGAGATCAAGGTGTCAAGACGGTGACGATGGTGATCATGATGGTGCTTTGGAGATGGTGATCAAAGGTACAAGATGATGATGGCCATATCATATCACTTATATTGATTACATGTGATGTTTATCCTTTATGCATCTTATTTTTCTTAGTACGGCGATAGCATTATAAGATGATCTCTCATTAAATTTCAAGGTATAAGTGTTCTCCTTGAGTATGCACCGTTGCTACAGTTCGTCATGTCGAGACACCACGTGATGATCGGGTGTGATAAGCTCTACGTTCACATACAACAGGTGCAAGCCAGTTTTGCACAAGCAGAATACTCGGGTTAAACTTGACGAGCCTAGCATATGCAGATATGGCGTCGGAACACTAAAACCGAAAGGTCAAGCGTGAATCATATAGTAGATATGATCAACATAGTGATGTTCACCATTGAAAACTACTCCATCTTACGTGATGATCGGACATGGTTTAGTTGATATGGATCACATGATCACTTAGATGATTAGAGGGATGTCTATCTAAGTGGGAGTTCTTAAGTAATATGATTAATTGAACTTTAATTTATCATGAAATTAGTACCTGATAGTATTTTGCATGTCTATGTTGTTGTAGATAAATGGCCTGTGATGTTGTTCTGTTGAATCTTAATGCGTTCCTAGAGAAAGCTAAGTTGAAAGATGATGGTAGCAACTACACGGACCGGGTCCATCACTTGAGGATTATCCTCATTGCTGCACAGAAGAATTACGTCCTGGAAGCTCCGCTAGGTGCCAAACCCGCTCCAGGAGCAACTCCAGATGTTATGAACACCTGGCAGAGCAAAGCTGAGGACTACTCGATAGTTCAGTGTGCCATGCTTTACGGCTTAGAACCGGGACTTCAATGACGTTTTGAACGTCATGGAGCATATGAGATGTTCCAGGAGTTGAAGTTAATATTTCAAGCAAATGCCCGGATTGAGAGATATGAAGTCTCTAATAAGTTCTACAGCTGCAAAATGGAGGAGAATAGTTCTATCAGTGAGCACATACTCAGAATGTCTGGGTACCACAATCACTTGACTCAGCTGGGAGTTAATCTTCCAGTTGATAGTGTCATTGAAAGAGTTCTTCAATCACTGCCACCAAGCTACAAAAGCTTCATGATGAACTATAATATGCAAGGGATGGATTAGACAATTCCCGAGCTCTTCGCGATGCTAAAGGTTGCAGAGGTAGAAATCAAGAAAGAGCATCAAGTGTTGATGGTCAACAAGACCACCAGTTTCAAGAAGAAGGGCAAAGGGAAGAAGGGGAACTTCAAGAAGAACGGCAAGCAAGTTACTTGTTGGGGATATGACTACCAGGCATGACCCGCCCAGGAGGGGCCGGGTTAATTACAATGGCGGGTTACTTAAAAGAAGCCTGAAGAGTATACAAGGTGACGGTTTACGATAAGGCTTGTAGTAGGCCCAAGCCCAGAGGCGGCTTAAGGCCCGTAAGTGTAAACCGCCATGTATAAATAAGACTTGTAAAGTAAGGCATGTAAAAGATGTCACCGAGCCGGACACGTTGTATGAGCCGGCCGGGACTCTGTAGGCCACAGGGCGTCAACCCGTGTATATAAGGGGACGACCCGGCGGTGGCTTAGGAGAAGAAACATATCGAGGGCCAAGCTAGCGTGTTTTCGCTCCTTGTTCATTGAAACCTAGCAATACCACAACAACTGGACTAGGCTTTACCTTCCCTGTAAGGGGCCGAACCAGTATAAACCTCTCGTGTCCTTTGTCCCGATTAACCCCTTTAAGCTTCCTAGCTGTGATGGCTCCATGACTAAGTCCTTTCACTAGGACATCTGCCGTGACAATTTCACGACAGTTGGCGCCCACCGTGGGGCCAACGCACGGTGGATTTGAGCTCTTGAAGGGTAGCTTCGAAGGGCTCAAGGGATACGCTATGGGCCGGATGACCAAGAGTCGTCATGGCAAGCTCTACATCGACGATGCAGGCTGGGGCCCTAACGCCGGCTCAATTGAGTATGTGTACCGGGTCCCCTTCGGTGGAATCCATGTCTTCATCGGCCAGATCGGCGAGCCGGGCCCTGAGTCGGACATCTGCACCGACCTCATCGAGACGGCTCAGTGCGCGAGATCCGCCCAGATTCATCCCGCTGTTTGGCGTGCCTTCGTGGCTTGCATCCATGGAGGGGAGTTTTCTGAAGGATCGGTGGACGGTGGTGAGACGGCTGTCTACTCCGACGGTGAGTCGTCCACAGGAGAGACGGATTCATTGTGTCAACTGCAAGATGGCAGGCTTGGGGGCTGTTCCGATGGCAGCAGTATTTCGGACCCCTTTGAGCCGCCGAACAAAGCGGGGGTCTTCATGACTGGTACGCAGCCCGCTCAAAACTCTACGGCTGTGGCAGCAATAACCACCGGGTCGGCAGCGGCCGGGTCAGGAG
Organism: Triticum aestivum; assembly: GCF_018294505.1. Lineage (NCBI taxonomy): Eukaryota > Viridiplantae > Streptophyta > Magnoliopsida > Poales > Poaceae > Triticum > Triticum aestivum. The sequence continues at coordinate 458,844,173 of NC_057803.1, forward strand.
ACCCTGCGCTCTTGCCGGCTCAGGTGCTGATGGATCTCATGGATAGGATGACGGCCCTGTTAACCGCCGTGGTTGAACCGGCGGATAAGGCTCAGCATGATGCAGAGGTGGCATGACTACGTGAGGAGGTAGCATAAGCCAAGGAAAACTTGGCGGCGGAGGATGTCAGGATGGCAGCGGAGCGGACGGTTTTGGATGCCCGGGCTCAACAACTTCAATCAGAGGCTTTTCGTCTCACGATGGATCTGAATGCATCAAACGAGGTCATGAGGAGAAGGCGCCAGAAGGCTCAATCACGACTGCCTCTGACTTACGATCCTAGGAACCTCTTCCACACACCCGGAGCTGGTCCCAGTAACCCGCCGGAGGCAAATCGGAATACAACACCCGGGGCTGGGGCACCGGGTCAGCCACGGGCTATGGATCCCCCTCGTGTGAATACTTCTCCGCCTCGTTATGCACCAACGCCACCGGGTCATTTTCCTGGCCCTCTAGAGAATCTAACCGCTGCATCGGCACATTTGGCGGCTCTCCCCATGGAAGACGACTCTCCGATGGCGATTGAAACGCGAAGGGTCAGAGAACTTCTTCAGACAGCCCTGGCACAACAGGAGTCATACTCTTATAGTCGGGACATGATTCATTCAACCCCTCGCCCGAGCCGGAGCCCGAGCTACAGCAGGCATATGGATTCAGCGGCCATGTCAAGCAACGCCCAGCGCCGTGACCAGCCACACAGGCATGACCCGGCGTGTGATGGAGCTTTTAACTTGGTTGACCAGGATAGGATCTGCCAAGAGGCCGAGCGGGAGGTTCAATAGGCAGCTGAGCAGGCAGCTCATCAAGCTTTTCTGGTTTATCCGACGACCTCTGTTGAAGCAGGTGTGGGCACACGGACAGGAGGTGTCCCTTGCTTGGTGCCATCTCTACGTAATGAGCGTTTGCCAAAGGATTTCAAGGGGCCTCGGAAGGTGCCTAATTACACAGCTGACTTACAACCCTGGGCATGGATTGAAAGTTATGAGATGGCCATGGAATTGCTGGAGGTCAGTGATGCAGCGATGGCCAAGTACTTCACCATGATGTTGGATGGAACAACTCGCACTTGGTTGAAGGGGTTGCCACCCAATTACATCGGCTCATGGGCCGAGTTAAAGGCCCGGTTTATTCTGAACTTCAAAGATACATGCAAGCAGCCCATGTCGATTGTGGACTTGACTAACTGCAAGCAATAGGAAGGTGAATCCACGACCCATTGGGTGCGCCGGGTGAAGGAAATAATACATTCATCTGATAAGATGGATGCCGGCTCCGCGATCTTAATGTTGGAGAAAAATTGCCGTTTTGAACCTCTGAAACAGAAGCTGGGGCGGCTCAAGCGTGATTGCAATTACATGGGCCAGCTGATGGCGGCTCTGGTCAAATACGCCAACTCTGATAGTACCAAATATCCTGCGTCTGACAAAGAGAAGACAGGGAAGGGAAAGAAGAACGACAACGGCAAAGGTCACCAGCATAACCCGGCAAATCAAGGAGGTAATAATAAACATAAGGCTGACGGCAGTCTGGAGTTTGTGGCTAACACCAACGCACATTGCAACAATCAATGGTGTAAGGGGAGGCCACCTCCTCGGTCAGGCGGGTCAGGTCCCACCCTCGAGCAGTTGCTAAATGAACCCTATCCAAGACACGACACCCGGGAGAAGCCGACCACCCATCTATGGAAAGACTATATGATCATGAAGGCTTCCGAGAATTCCAACATGTTCGACCGTAATCATGGACCTGGTAGCGGCTCAGGCGGTGGCGGCTTTCATGGCCCGGGCGGCAATTCAGGCGGTGGCGGTTTTCATGGCCAGGGCCCTCAAGGTAACCAAGGTGGTTATAATCAGCAATCTGGCCAAGGAGGTCAGCAGCAACACCAATCCGGGTTTCAGAGTAACCCAAAGTAGCTAAGTAGTGGGCAGTATCACGTGTTCACCACCAGCTTATGCAAAAGGGACCAGAAACTTCATAAGAGAGCAGTCAACGTTGTTGAGCCGGCGGTTCCTCGTTATTTGAGATGGTCTGAGCAACCTATTCTGTGGAGTAGGGAGGATCACCCGCCCCGGGTTGACAATCCGGGTCACCTGGCTTTGGTGGTGGCGCCTCAGGTTGGTGGATATAAATTCACCAAAGTGCTCATGGACGGAGGCAGTAGCATCAACATCCTCTACTATGAGACATTCCGTCGCATGGGGTTGACTGACAAAAGTCTTAAGACGTCCAACACTGTTTTTCATGGAGTGGTGCCTGGTGAGTTGGCATATCCAGTGGTTAAGATTGAGCTGGAGGTAGCTTTTGGAGATGAACATGATTCCAGGGTTGAGAAATTAACCTTTGAGGTGGTTAAAATCAAGAGCCCATATCACGCCCTGTTTGGACGGCCGGTTTATGCAAAGTTCATGGCGCGTCCATGTTATGTGTATCTGCAGCTCAAGGTGTCGGGTTATAAAGGTACTATCATAGTACATGAAAGCCGGAAAATAGCCTTGGAGTGTGAGGAAGGCGATGCTGCTTACGCAGAATCTGTCTACGCGACGGAGGAGTTAAAATTCTACAAAGATAATGTTGACCCGGCAGACATGACATCTTTGAAGAAGCCAACTACGAAGCCAACTATGAAGTTTAAGTCAGCTGATGATACCAAGATGATTGATTTTTTGCCTGGCGACTCATCCAAAAAATTTATTATCAGTGCTAATTTGGATCCCAAATAGGAAGGCGCGTTCATCGGGTTCATCCGTGAGAATTGGGACATTTTTGCATGGAAGCGTTCTGACATGCCGGGTGTACCGAGAGAACTTGTTGAGCACACTCTCAATATTAATACAAAGTTTAAGCCGGCCAGGCAGTTTCTTCGGCGGTTCAACGAGGAAAGGCGCAAGGTTATCGGTGAGGAGGTGGCCTGGCTCTTGGCCATCGGGTTTATTGTTGAAGTTTTTCACCCGAGTGGTTGGCTAACCCGATGCTTGTGCTAAAAAAGAACGGCACCTGGCGTATGTGTGTGGATTACACAGATTTAAACAAGGCTTGTCCGGCTAATCCTTTTGCTCACCCTCATATTGATCAAATCATTGATGTTACAGTGGGTTGTGAGCGTTTGAGTTTTTTGGACGCTTATTCTGGCTATCATCAGATCTAGATGGCAGTTAAGGACCAGGAGAAGACGGCTTTCATTACACCGTTTGGAGCCTTCTGCTATGTGTCCATGCCTTTTGGGCTTAAGAGTGCCCAGGCAACTTATCAGCGGTGTGTACAGAATTGTCTTCATAATCAGATTGGGCGTAATGTTCATGCTTATGTGGAAGATATAGTGGTGAAATCTAGAGAGAAAGAAACCTTGGTAGATGATCTGAAGGAAACATTTGATAACCTCCACGTTTACAAGATGATGCTCAACCCGGCCAAGTGCCTTTTTGGAGTACTAGTGCTACCTCTTGAGCACTGTGTTGGATTTCCCCGAAGAGGAAGGGATGATGCAGCAAAGTAGCGTAAGTATTTCCCTCAGTTTTGAGAATCAAGGTATCAATCCAGTAGGAGGTTGCGCGCGCGTCCCCTAGTACCTGCACAAAGCAAATAACTCCTCGCAACCAACGCGGTAAGGGGTTGTCAATCCCTTCACGATCACTTACGAGAGTGAGATCTGATAGATATGATAAGATAAATTTTTTGGTATTTTTATGATAAAGATGCAAAGTAAAATAAAAGAAAAGGAAATTACTAAGTATTGGAAGATTAATACAATGAAGATAGACCTGGGGGCATAGGTTTCACTAGTGGCTTCTCTCAAGAGCATAAGTATTGTACGGTGGGTGAACGAATTACTGTTGAGCAATTGACAGAATTGAGCATAGTTATGAGAATATCTAGGTATGATCATGTAAATAGGCATCATGTCCGAGACAAGTAGACCGACTCCTGCCTGCATCTACTACTATTACTCCACTCATTGACCGCTATCCAGCATGCATCTAGAGTATTAAGTTAATGAAAACAGAGTAACGCCTTAAGCAAGATGACATGATGTAGAGGGACAAATTCATGCAATATGATAAAAAAAACCATCTTGTTATCCTCAATGGCAACAATACAATACGTGCCTTGCTGCCCCTACTGTCACTGGGAAAGGACACCGCAAGATTGAACCCAAAGCTAAGCACTTCTCCCATTGCAAGACAGATCAATCTAGTAGGCCAAACCAAACTGATAATTCGGAGAGACTTGCAAAGATAACCAATCATACATAAAAGAATCCAGAGAAGATTCAAATATTGTTCATAGATAGACTTGATCATAAACCCAGAATTCATCGGTCTCAACAAACACACCGCAAAAAGAAGATTACATCGAATAGATCTCCACAAGAGAGGGGGAGAACATTGTATTTAGATCCAAAAAGAGAGAAGAAGCCATCTAGCTAATAACTGTGGACTCGAAGGTCTGAGGTAAACTACTCACACTTCATCGGAGAGGCTATGGTGTTGATGTAGAAGCCCTCCGTGATGGATACCCCCTCCGACGGAGCTCCGGAACAGGCCCTAAGATGGGATCTCGTGGATACAGGAAGTTACGACGGTGGAATTAGGGTTTTGGCTCCGTATGTGATCGTTTGGGGGTACGTAGTATATATAGGAGAAAGGAGTACGTCGGTGGAGCAACAGGGGGCCACGAGGGTGGAGGGCGCGCCTGGGGGTAGGTGCGCCCCCTACCTCGTGGCCTCCTCCTTTGTTTCTGGACATGGGGTCCAAGTCTCCTGGATCATATTCGGTGAGAAAATCACGTCCTGGAAGGTTTCATTCCGTTTGGACTCCGTTTGATATTCCTTTTCTTCGAAACCCTAAAATAGGCAAAAAAACAGCAGTTCTGGGCTGGCCTCCGGTTAATAGGTTAGTCCCAAAAATAATATAAAAGTGGATAATAAAGCCCAATAATGTCCAAAACAGTAGATAATATAGCATGGAGCAATCAAAAATTATAGATACGTTGGAGACGTATCAAGCATCCCCAAGCTCAATTCCTGCTCGTCCTCGAGTAGGTAAATGATAAAAACAGAATTTTTGATGTGGAATGCTACTTGGCATAATTTTAATGTAATTCTTCTTAATTGGGGTATGAATATTCAGATCCGAAAGATTCAAGATAAAAGTTCATATTGACATAAAAATAATAATACTTCAAGCATACCAACAAAGCAATCATGTCTTCTCAAAATAACATGGCCAAAGAAAGTTATCCCTACAAAATCATATAGTCTGGCTATGCTCTATCTTCACCACACACAGTATTTAAATCATGCACAACCTAAATGACAAGCCAAGCAATTGTTTCATACTTTTGACATTCTGAAAACTTTTTCAATCTTCATGCAATACATGAGCATGAGCCATGGATATAGCACTATAGGTGGAATAGAATGGTGGTTGTGGAGAAGACAAAAAGGGAGAATATAGTCTCACATCAACTAGGCGTATCAACGGGCTATGGAGATGCCCATCAATAGATATCAATGTGAGTGAGTAGGGATTGCCATGCAACGGATGCACTAGAGCTATAAGTATATGAAAGGTCAACAAAATAAACTAAGTGGGTGTGCATCCAACTTGCTTGCTCACGAATACCTAGGGAAATTTGAGGAACCCCATCACTGGAATATACAAGCCAAGTTCTATAATGAAAAATTCCAACTAGTATATGAAAGTGACGAAATGAGAGACTCTCTACTATGAATATCATGGTGCTACTTTGAAGCACAAGTGTGGTAAAAGGATAGTAGCATTGTCCCTTCTCTCTTTTTCTCTCATTTTTTTCATTTGGGCCTTTTCTCTTTTTTATGGCCTCTTTTCTTTTTTTTCGTCCGGAGTCTCATCCTGAGTTGTGGGGGAATCATAGTCTCCATCATCCTTTCCTCACTAGGACAATGCTCTAATAATGATGATCATCACACTTTTATTTTCTTACAACTCAACAATTACAACTCGATACTTAGAACAAAATATGACTCGAGATGAATGCCTCCGGCGGTGTACCGGGATATGCAATGACTCATGACTGACATGTATGAAAGAATTATGAATGGTGGCTTTGCCACAAATACGATATCAACTACATGATCATGCTAAGCTATATGACAATGATGGAGTGTGTCATGATAAACGGAACGGTGGAAAGTTGCATGGCAAAATATCTCGGAATGGCTATGGAAATGCCATAATAGGTAGGTATGGTGGCTGTTTGAGGAAGGTATATGGTGGGTGTATGATACCGGCGAAAGGTGTGCGGTATTAGAGAGGCTAGCAATGGTGGAAGGGTGAGAGTGCGTATAATCCATGGACTCAACATTAGTCATAAAGAACTCATATACTTATTGCAAAAATCTACAAGTTATCAAAGCAAAGTATTACGCGCATGCTCCTAGGGGGATAGATTGGTAGGAAAAGACCATCGCTCGTCCCCGACCGCCACTCATAAGGAAGACAATCAATAAATAAATAAATCATGCTCCGACTTCATCACATAACGGTTCACCATACGCGCATGCTACGGGAATCACAAACTTTAACACAAGTATTTCTCAAATTCACAACTACTCAACTAGCACAACTTTAATATCACCATCTTCATATCTCAAAACAATTATCAAGCATCAAACTTCTCATAGTATTCAACACACTCATAAGAAAGTTTTATTATTATTGAATACCAAGCATTTTAGGATTATTTAAGAAAATTACCATGCTATTTAAGACTCTCAAAATAATCTAAGTGAAGCATGAGAGATCAATAGTTTCTATAAAACAAATCCACCACCATGCTCTAAAAGATATAAGTGAAGTACTAGAGCAAAACTATATAACTCAAAAGATATAAGCAAAGCACATAGAGTATTCTAACAAATTCCAAATCATGTATGGCTCACTCAAAAGGTGTGTACATCAAGGATGATTGTGGTAAACTAAAAAATAAATACTCAAATAATACAAGACGCTCCAAGCAAAACACATATCATGTGGTGAATAAAAATATAGCTCCAAGTAAAATTACCGATAGAAGTAGACGAAAGAGGGGATGTCTTCCGGGGCATCCCCAAGCTTTGGCTTTTAGCTGTCCTTAGATTATCTTGGGGGTGACATGGTAATCCCCAAGCTTAGTCTCTTTCAACTCCTTGTTCCATAATCCATCAAATCTTTACCCAAAACTTGAAAACTTCACAACACAAAACTTAAAGTAGAAAATCTGGTGAGCTCCGTTAGCGAAAGAAAACAAAAGACCACTTCAAGGTACTGTAATGAACTCATTCTTTATTTATGTTGGTGTTAAACCTACTGTATTCCAACTCCTCTATGGTTTATAAACTATTTTACTAGCCATATATTCATCAAAATAAGCAAACAACACACGAAAAACAGAATCTGTCAAAAACAGAACAGCCTGTAGTAATCTGTAGCTAGCGCAAGATCTGGAACCCCAAAAATTATAAAATAAATTTCTGGACGTGAGGAATTTATCTATTAATAATCTGAAAAAAATAATTAACTAAATATCACTTTCCAAATAAAAATGGTAGCAGTTCTCGTGAGCGCTAAAGTTTCTATTTTTTACAGCAAGATATCAAGACTTTCCCCAAGTCTTCCCAACGGTTCTACTTGGCACAAACACTAATTAAACACAAAAAACACAACCAAAACAGAGGCTAGGTCAATTATTTATTACTAAACAGGAGCAAAAAGCAAGGAATAAAAATAAAATTGGGTTGCCTCCCAACAAGCGTTATCGTTTAACGCCCCTACCTAGGCATAAAAAGCAAGGATAGATCTAGGTATTGCCATATTTGGTAGGCAATCCATATTGGGGAACGTAGTAATTTCAAAAAATTTCCTACGCACACGCAAGATCATGGTGATGCATAGCAACGAGAGGGAAGAGTGTTGTCTACGTACCCTCGTAGACCGTTCGCGGAAGTGTTATATCAACGCGGTTGATGTAGTCGTATGTCTTCACGTCCGACCGATCCAAGTACCGAAAGCACGGCACCTCCGAGTTCTGCACACGTTCGGCTTGGTGACGTCCTCGCCTTCTCGATCCAGCAAGAGGGGCGAAGTATTAGATGAGTTCCGGCAGCACGACGGGGTGGTGACGGTGTTGGTGAAGAACAATCTCCGCAGGGCTTCGCCTAAGCACTACGAAAACTATGACGGAGGATAAACTAGAGGGGACGGGGTTGCTGGCACACGGCTTGGTGTTTCTTGATGTGTCTTTGATGCTAGCCCTACCCCTCTATTTATATGTTGAGCCCTAGGGTCGAAACTTGGAGTAAAAGCCTCCTCAAAGTCGGTTTCACCCGAAAGGCAAGAGTCCTTCTCGGACTCCAGGGCTAGACGCCAGGGTTCCCAGCGTCTACCCACTAGACGCCAGGGTTCCTGGCGTCTAGCCTCTGGTCTCCGCAAAACTTCCTTTTGCACTTTCTAAAAGCCTCGTGGGCTTTCCCCTTTAGCCCAGATAAAGTGTTCTCATGCCCAAACATTTCGGGAAACATCCGGAACCCCTTCCGGTGAATTCCGGAACCCTTCCGGAGATCAAACACTACTATCCACATATCAATCTTTACTTCCGGACCATTCCGGAGTTCCTCGTCATATCTGTGATCTCATCCAAAACTCCGAACAACATTCGGTTACCAACATACATAACTCATAGTACTATATCGTCAACGAACATTAAGCGTGCGGACCCTACGGGTTCGAGAACTATGTAGACATGACCGAGACACCTCTCTGGTCAATAACCAATAGCGGGACCTGGATGCCCATATTGGCTCCTACATATTCTACGAAGATCTTTATCGGTCAGACCGCATAACAACATACGTTTTTCCATTTGTCATCGGTATGTTACTTGCCCGAGATTCGATCGTCGGTATCTCAATACCTAGTTCAATCTCGTTACCAGCAAGTCTCTTTACTCGTTCCGTAATACATCATCCCACAACTAACTCATTAATTGCAATGCTTGCAAGGCTTATAGTGATGTGCATTACCGAGTGGGCCCAAAGATACCTCTCCGACAATCGGAGTGACAAATCCTAATCTCGAAATACGCCAACCCAACAAGTACCTTCGGAGACACCTGTAGAGCACCTTTATAATCACCCAGTTACGTTGTGACGTTTGGTGGCACACAAAGTGCCTCCGGTAAACGGGAGTTGCATAATCTCATAGTCATAGGAACATGTATAAGTCATGAAGAAAGCAATAGCAACAAAACTAAACGATCAAGTGCTAAGATAAGGGAATGGGTCAAGTCAATCACATCATTCTCCTAATGATGTGATCCCGTTAATCAAATGACAACTCATGTCTATGGTTAGGAAACTTAACCATCTTTGATCAACGAGCTAGTCAAGTAGAGGCATACTAGTGACACTCTGTTTGTCTATGTATTCACACATGTATTATGTTTCCGGTTAATACAATTCTAGCATGAATAATAAAAATTTATCATGAAATAAGGAAATAAATAATAACTTTATTATTGCCTTTAAGGCATATTTCCTTCAGTCTGCCACTTGCACTAGAGTCAATAATCTAGATCACATCGCCATGTGATTTAACATCAATAGTTCACATCACCATGTGATTAACACCCATAGTTCACATCGTCATGTGACCAACACCCAAAGGGTTTACTAGAGTCAATAATCTAGTTCACATCGCTATGTGATTAACACCCAAAGAGTACTAAGGTGTGATCATGTTTTGCTTGTGAGAGAAGTTTAGTCAACGGGTCTGCAACATTCAGATCCGTATGTATTTTGCAAATTTCTATGTCAACAATGCTCTGCACGGAGCTACTCTAGCTAATTGCTCCCACTTTCAATATGTATCCAGATTGAGACTTAGAGTCATCTGGATCAGTGTCAAAACTTGCATCGTCGTAACCCTTTACGACGAACCTTTTGTCACCTCCATAATCGAGAAACATATCCTTACTCCAGTAAGGATAATTTTGACCAATGTCCAGTGATCTACTCCTAGATCACTATTGCACTCCCTTGCCAAACTCAGGGCAGGGTATACAATAGGTCTGGTACACAGCATGGCATACTTTATAGAACCTATGGCTGAGGCATAGGGAATGACTTTCATTCTCTTTCTATCTTCTGCCGTGGTCGGGCTTTGAGTCTTACTCAATTTCACACCTTGTAACACAGGCAAGAACTCTTTCTTTGACTGTTCCATTTTGAACTATTTCAAAATCTTGTCAAGGTATGTACTCATTGAAAAACTTATCAAGCGTCTTGATCTATCTCTATAGATCTTGATGCTCAATATGTAAGCAGCTTCACCGAGGTCTTTCTTTGAAAAACTCCTTTCAAACATTTCTTTATGCTTTGCAGAATAATTCTACATTATCTCCGATCAACAATATGTCATTCACATATAGTTATCAGAAATGTTGTAGTGCTCCCACTCACTTTCTTGTAAATACAGGCTTCACCGCAAGTCTGTATAAAACTATATGCTTTGATCAACTTATCAAAGCATATATTCCAACTCCGAGATGCTTGCACCAGTCCATAGATGGATCGCTGGAGCTTGCATATTTTGTTAGCACCTTTAGGATTGACAAAACTTTCTTGCTGCATCATATACAACTCTTCTTTAATAAATCCATTAAGGAATGTAGTTTTGTTTATCCATTTGCCAGATTTCATAAAATGTGGCAATTGCTAACATGATTCAGACAGACTTAAGCATAGATACGAGTGAGAAACTCTCATCGTAGTCAACACCTTGAACTTGTCGAAAACCTTTTGCGACAATTCTAGCTTTGTAGATAGTAACACCACTATCAGCGTCCGTCTTCCTCTTGAAGATCCATTTAATCTCAATGGCTCGCCGATCAATGGGCAAGTCAATCAAAGTCCATACTTTGTTCTCATACATGGATCTCATCTCAGATTTCATGGCCTCAAGCCATTTCGCGGAATCTGGGCTCATCATCGCTTCCTCATAGTTCGTAGGTTCGTCATGGTCAAGTAACATGACCTCCAGAACAGGATTACCGTACCACTCTGGTGCGGATCTCACTCTGGTTTACCTACGAGGTTTCGGTAGTAACTTGATCTGAAGTTACATGATCTTCATCATTAGCTTCCTCACTAATTGGTGTAGTAGTCACAGGAACAGATTTCTGTGATGAACTACTTTCCAATAAGGGAGCAGGTACAGTTACCTCATCAAGTTCTACTTTCCTCCCACTCACTTCTTTCGAGAGAAACTCCTTCTCTAGAAAGACTCCGAATTTAGCAACAAAAGTCTTGCCTTCGGATCTGTGATAGAAGGTGTACCCAACAGTCTCCTTTGGGTATCCTATGAAGACACATTTCTCCGATTTGGGTTTGAGCTTATCAGGATGAAACTTTTTCCCATAAGCATCGCAGCCCCAAACTTTAAGAAACGACAGCTTAGGTTTCTTGCCAAACCATAGTCCATACGGTGTCGTCTCAACGGATTTAGATGGTGCCCTATTTAACGTGAATGCAGCTGTCTCTAATGCATAACCCCAAAACGATAGTGGTAGATCGGTAAGAGACATCATAGATCGCACCATATCTAATAAAGTACGGTTATGACGTTCGGACACACCATTACACTGTGGTGTTCTAGGTGGCGTGAGTAGTGAAACTATTTCACATTGTTTTAGCTGAAGGCCAAACTCGTAACTCAAATATTTTACTTCTGCGATCATATCGTAGAAACTTTTATTTTTGTTACGATGATTCTCCACTTCACTCTGAAATTCTTTGAACTTTTCAAATGTTTCAGACTTGTGTTTCATCAAGTAGATATACTCATATCTGCTCAAATCATCTGTGAAGATCAGAAAATAATGATACCTGCCGCGAGCCTCAACATTCATCGGACCACATACATCAGTATGTATGATTTCCAACAAATCTGTTGCTCGCTCCATTGTTCCGGAGAACAGAGTCTTAGTCATCTTGCCCATGAGGCATGGTTCGCAAGCATCAACTGATTCATAATCAAGTGATTCCAAAAGCCCATCAGCATGGAGTTTTCTTCATGCGCTTTACACCAATATGACCTAAACGGCAGTGCCACAAATAAGTTGCACTATCATTATTAACTTTGCATCTTTTGGCTTCAATATTATGAATATGTGTATCACTATGATCGAGATCCAACAAACCATTTTCATTGGGTGTATGACCATAGAAGGTTTTATTCATGTAAACAGAACAACAATTATTCTCTAACTTAAATGAATAACCGTATTGCAATAAACATGATCAATCATATTCATGCTCAACGCAAACACTAAATAACATTTATTTTAGGTTTAACACTAATCCCGAAAGTATAGGGAGTGTGCGATGATGATCATATCAATCTTGGAACCATTTCCAACACACATCGTCACTTCACCCTTAACTAGTCTCTGTTCATTCTGCAACTCCCGTTTCGAGTTACTACTCTTAGCAACTGAACTAGTATCAAATACCGAGGGGTTGCTCTAAACACTAGTAAAATACACATCAATAACATGTATATCAAATATACCTTTGTTCACTTTGCCATCCTTCTTATCCGCCAAATACATGGGGCAGTTCCGCTTCCAGTGACCAGTCCCTTTGCAGTAGAAGCACTTAGTCTCAGGCTTAGGACCAGACTTGGGCTTCTTCACTTGAGCAGCAACTTGCTTGCCGTTCTTCTTGAAGTTCCCTTTCTTTCCCTTTGCCCTTTTCTTGAAACTACTGGTCTTGTTAATCATCAACACTTGATGTTCTTTCTTGATTTCTACCTTCATCGATTTCATCATCATGAAAAGCTCGGGAATCATTTTCATCATCCCTTGCATACTATAGTTCATCACGAAGTTCTATTAACTTGGTGATGGTGACTAGAGAATTCTGTCAATCACTATTTTATCTGGAAGATTAACTCCCACTTGATTCAAGCGATTGTAGTACCCAGACAATCTGAACACATGCTCATTGCTTGAGCTATTCTCCTCCATCTTTTAGCTATAGAACTTGTTGGAGACTTCATATCTCTCAACTCGGGTATTTTCTTGAAATATTAACTTCAACTCCTGGAACATCCATATGATCCATGACGTTCAAAACGTCTTTGAAGTCCCGATTCTAAGCTGTTTAAGCATGGTGCACTAAACTATCAAGTAGTCATCATATTGAGCTAGCCAAACATTCATGACGTCTGCATCTGCTCCTGCAATAGGTCTGTCACTTAGCGGTGCATTAAGGACATAATTCTTCTGTGCAGCAATGAGGATAAACCTCAGATCACGGATCCAATCCACATCATTGCTACTAACATCTTTCAACTTAGTTTTCTCTAGGAACATATCAAAAATAAAACAGGGGAGGTAAATGCTAGCTATTGATCTACAACATAGATATGCTAATACTACCAGGACTAAGTTCATGATAAATTAAAGTTCAATTAATCATATTACTTAAGAACTCCCACTTAGATAGACATCCCTCTAATCATCTAAGTGATCACTTGATCCAAATCAACTAAACCATAACCGATCATCACGTGAAATGGAATAGCTTTCAATGGTGAACATCATTATGTTGATCATATCTACTATATGATTCACGCTCGACCTTTCGGTCTTAGTGTTCTGAGGCCATATCTGCATATGCTAGGCTCGTCAAGTTTAACCTGAGTATTCCGCGTGTGCAAAACTGGCTTGCACCCGTTGTAGATGGATGTAGAGCTTATCACACCTGATCATCACGTGGTGTCTGGGCACGACGAACTTTGGCAACGGTGTGTACTCAGGGAGAACACTTTTATCTTGAAATTTAGTGAGAGATCATCTTATAATGCTACCGTCAAACAAAGCAAGATAAGATGCATAAAAGATAAACATCACATGCAATCAATATAGGTGATATGATATGGCCATCATCATCTTGTGCTTGTGATCTCCATCTCCGAAGCACCGTCATGATCACCATCGTCACCGGTGCGACACCTTGATCACCATCGTAGCATCGTTGTCGTCTTGCCAATCTTATGCTTCCACGACTATCGCTACCGCTTAGTGATAAAGTAAAGCATTACAGCGCAATTGCATTGCATACAATAAAGCGACAACCATATGGCTCCTGCCAGTTGCCGATAACTCGGTTACAAAACATGATCATCTCATACAATAAAATTTAGCATCATGTCTTGACCATATCACATCACAACATGCCCTGCAAAAACAAGTTAGACGTCCTCTACTTTGTTGTTGCAAGTTTTACGTGGCTGCTACGGGCTGAGCAAGAACCGTTCTTACCTACGCATCAAAACCACAACGATAGTTTGTCAAGTTGGTGCTGTTTTAACCTTCGCAAGGACCGGGCGTAGCCACACTCGGTTCAACTAAAGTTGGAGAAACTGACACCCGCCAGCCACCTGTGTGCAAAGCACGTCGGTAGAACCAGTCTCGCGTAAGCGTACGCGTAATGTCGGTCCGGGCCGCTTCATCCAACAATACCGCCGAACCAAAGTATGACATGCTGGTAAGCAGTATGACTTATATCGCCCACAACTCACTTGTGTTCTACTCGTGCACAACATCAACGCATAAAACCTAGGCTCGGATGCCACTATTGGGGAACGTAGTAATTTCAAAAAAATTCCTACGCACACGCAAGATCATGGTGATGCATAGCAACGAGAGGGGAGAGTGTTGTCTATGTACCCTCGTAGACCGTTCGCGGAAGCATTATATCAACGCGGTTGATGTAGTCGTACGTCTTCACGTCCGACCGATCCAAGTACCGAAAGCACGGCACCTCCGAGTTCTGCACACGTTCGGCTCGGTGACGTCCTCGCCTTCTCGATCCAGCAAGAGGGGCGAAGTAGTAGATGAGTTCTAGCAGCACGACGGCGTGGTGACGGTGTTGGTGAAGAACAATCTTCGTAGGGCTTCGCCTAAGCACTACGAAAACTATGACGGAGGATAAACTAGAGGGGACGGGGTTTCCGGCACACGGCTTGGTGTTTATTGATGTGTCTTTGGTGCTAGCCCTACCCCTCTATTTATATGTTGAGCCCTGGGGTCGAAACTTGGAGTAAAAGCCTCCTCAAAGTCGGTTTCACCCGAAAGGCAAGAGTCCTTCTCGGACTCCAGGGCTAGATGCCAGGGTTCCCGGCGTCTACCCCCTAGACGCCAGGGTTCCTGGCGTCTAGCCTCTGATCTCTGGGAAACTTCCTTTTGCACTTTCCAAAATCTTCGTGGGCTTTCCCCTTTGGCCCAGATAAAGTGTTCTCGTGCCCAAACATTTCGGGAAACATCCGGAACCCCTTCCGGTGAATTCCGGAACCCTTCCGGAGATCAAACACTACTATCCACATATCAATCTTTACTTCTGGACCATTCCGGAGTTCCTTGTCATATCTGTGATCTCATCCAAAACTCCGAACAACATTCGGTCACCAACATACATAACTCACAGTACTATATCGTCAACGAACGTTAGGCGTGCAGACTCTACGGGTTCGAGAACTATGTAGACATGACCGAGACACCTCTCTTGTCAATAACGAATAGCGGGACCTGGATGCCCATATCGGCTCCTACATATTCTACGAAGATCTTTATCGGTCAGATTGCATAACAACATACGTTGTTCCCTTTGTCATCGGTATGTTACTTGCCCGAGATTTGATCGTCGGTATCTCAATACCTAGTTCAATCTCGTTACCGGCAAGTCTCTTTACTCGTTCCGTAATACATCATCCCGCAACTAACTCATTAGTTGCAATGCTTGCAAGGCTTATAGTGATGTGCATTACCGAGTGGGCCCAGAGATACCTCTCCGACAATCGGAGTGACAAATCCTAATCTCGAAATACACCAACCCAACAAGTACCTTTGGAGACACCTGTAGAGCACCTTTATAATCACCCAGTTACGTTGTGACGTTTGGTAGCACACAAAGTGTTCCTCCGGTAAACGGGAGTTGCATAATCTCATAGTCATAGGAACATGTATAAGTCATGAAGAAAGCAATAGCAACAAAACTAAATGATCAAGTGCTAAGCTAACGGAATGGGTCAAGTCAATCACATCATTCTCCTAATGATGTGATCCCGTTAATCAAATGACAACTCATGTCTATGGTTAGGAAACTTAACCATCTTTGATCAACGAGCTAGTCAAGTAGAGGCATACTAGTGACACTCTGTTTGTCTATGTATTCACACATGTATTATGTTTCCGGTTAATACAATTCTAGCATGAATAATAAACATTTATCATGAAATAAGGAAATAAATAATAACTTTATTATTGCCTCTAGGGCATATTTCCTTCAATCCATAAGTGGCTCTCATAATAGATTCATAAGGTAATTTAATTTTCTTTCTAGGAAAATGTTCCATGCCTTTCCTTAAAGGAAATTGGAATCTAATATTTCCTTCCTTCATATCAATAATTGCACCAATCGTTCTAAGGAAAGGCTACCAAGAATAATAGGACATGAAGGATTGCAATCTATGTCAAGAACGATAAAATCTACGGACACATAATTCCTATTTGCAACAATAAGAACATCATTAATTCTTCCCATACGTTTCTTAATAGTGGAATCCGCAAGGTGCAAGTTTAGAGAGCAATCATCAAAATCACGGAAACCTAACAAATCACACAAAGTCTTTAGAATCATGGAAACACTAGCACCCAAATCACATAAAGCATAGAACTCATGATCTTTAATCTTAATTTTAATAGTTGGTTCCCACTCATCATAAAGTTTTCTAGGGATAGACACTTCCAATTCGAGTTTTTCTTCATAAGATTACATCAAGGCATCAACGATATGTTTAGTAAATGCTTTATTTTGACTATAAGCATGAGGAGAATTTAACACGAATTGCAACAAGGAAATACAATCAATCAAAGAACAATTTTCATAATTAAATTCCTTGAAATCCAAAATAGTGGGTTTAGCAACATCTAGGGTTTTAATTTCTTCAATCCCACTTTCATCAATTTTAGCATCAAGATCTAAAAACTCTGAATTTTTGGAACGCCTTCTAGGTAAAGGTGGATCATATTCAGTCCCATCATTATTGAGATTCATATTGCAAAACAAAGATTTAATAAGGGACACATCAATAACTTTCAGATCTTCATCTTTATTTTGATAGGAACTAGAAGAACACGCTCTTATAAAGGCATCTTTCTTAGCACGCATCCTAGCGGTTCTTTCTTTGCACTCATCAATGGAAATTCTCATGGCTTTAAGAGACTCATTGATATCATGCTTAGGTGGAATAGATCTAAGTTTCAAAGAATCAACATCAAGAGAAATTATATCAACGTTCCTAGCCAAATCATCAATCTTAAGCAATTTTTCTTCAATCAAAGCATTGAAATTCTTTTGCGAAGTAATAAATTATTTAATATTAGATTCAAAATCAGAGGGCATCTTATTATAATTTCCATAAGAATTGTTGTAGGAATTACCATAATTATTAGAGGGATTACTAGGATAAGGCCTAGGATTAAAATTTCCTCTATACGCGTTGTTACCAAAATTATTCCTACCAACAAAATTCACATACATAGATTCATTATTATTCTCAATCAAAGTAGACAAGGGCGTATCATTAGGATCAGAAGAAACACTCTTACTAGCAAATAATTTCATAAGTTCATCCATCTTTCCACTCAAAACATTATTTTCTTCTATCACATGCACCTTTTTATTAGTAGATCTTTCAGTATGCCATTGAGAATAATTAACCATAATATTATCTAGGAGTTTAGTAGCTTCTCCTAAAGTGATTTCCATAAAAGTGCCTCCCGCGGCCAAATCTAAAAGATTTCTAGAAGCAAAATTCAATCCGGCATACAAAATTTGTATAATCATCCACAAATTCAAACCATGAGTAGGGCAATTACGTATCATTAATTTCATCCTCTCCCAAGCTTGTGAAACATGTTCATGATGAAGTTGCTTAAAATTCATAATATCGTTTCTAAGGGAGATGATCTTAGCGGGAGGAAAATACTTAGAGATAAAAGCATCTTTGCACTTGTTCCAAGAATCAATACTATTTTTAGGCAAAGACGAAAACCAAGCTTTAGCACGATCTCTAAGCGAAAAAGGAAATAGCTTCAATTTAACAATATCGTTATCCACATCTTTCTTCTTTTGCATATCACACAAATCAACAAAGCTATTTAGATGGGTAGCGGCATCTTCACTAGGAAGGCCGGAGAACAGATCTTTCATAACAAGATTCAGCAAAGCGGCATTAATTTCACAAGATTCAACATCAGTAAGAGGAGCAATTGGAGTGCTAATAAAATCATTGTTGTTGGTATTGGTAAATTCACACAATTTAGTGTTATCTTTAGCCATCATGATAAGCAAGCAATCCAACACACAAGCAAACAAAAAGCAAGCGGGCAAAAAGAGGCAAATAGAGAAAGAGAGGGAGGATAGAGAGAGAAGGCGAATAAAACGACAAGGGTGAAGTGGGGGAGAGGAAAACGAGAGGCAAATGGCAAATAATGTAATACGGGAGATAAGGATTGTGATGGCTACTTGGTATGTTGACTTTTGCGTAGACGCCAGAAATGCCTCGTTGTTGCAAGTCAAATCTTGACTTGCACGAACCTCCCCGGCAACGGCGCCAGAAATCCTTCTTGCTACCTCTTGAGCACTGTGTTGGATTTCCCCGAAGAGGAAGGGATGATTCAGCAAAGTAGCGTAAGTATTTCCCTCAGTTTTGAGAACCAAGGTATCAATCCAGTAGGAGGTAGCGCGCGCGTCCCCTAGTACCTGCACAAAGCAAATAACTCCTCGCAACCAACACGATAAGGGGTTGTCAATCCCTTCATGGTCACTTTCGAGAGTGAGATCTGATAGATATGATAAGATAATATTTTTGGTATTTTTATGATAAACATGCAAAGTAAAATAAAAGCAAAGGAAATAACTAAGTATTGGAAGGTTAATATGATGAAGATAGACCTGGGGGCCATAGGTTTCACTAGTGGCTTCTCTCAAGAGCATAAGTATTCTACGGTGGGTGAACGAATTACTGTTGAGCAATTGACAGAATTGAGCATAGTTATGAGAATATCTAGGTATGATCATTTATATAGGCATCACGTCCGAGACAAGTAGACCGACTCCTGCCTGCATCTACTACTATTACTCCACTCATCGACCGCTATCCAACATGCATCTAGAGTATTAAGTAAATAAAACAAAGTAACACCTTAAGCAAGATGACATGATGTAGAGGGATAAATTCATGCAATATGATAAAAAAACCATCTTGTTATCCTCGATGGCAACAATACAATACGTGCCTTGCTGCCCCTACTGTCACCGGGAAAGGACACCGCAAGATTGAACCCAAAGCTAAGCACTTCTCCCATTGCAAGAAAGATCAATCTAGTAGGCCAAACCAAACTGATAATTCGAAGAGACTTGCAAACATAACCAATCATACATAAAAGAATTCAGAGAAGATTCAAATATTGTTCATAGATAGACTTGATCATAAACCCACAATTCATTGGTCTCAACAAACACACCGCAAAAAGAAGATTACATCGAATAGATCTCCACAAGAGAGGGGGAGAACATTGTATTGAGATCCAGAAAGAGAGAAGAAGCCATCTAGCTAATAACTATGGACCCGAAGATCTGAGGTAAACTACTCACACTTCATCGGAGAGGCTATGGTGTTGATGTAGAAGCCCTCCGTGATGGATACCCCCTCTGACGGAGCTCCAGAACAGGCCCCAAGATGGGATCTCGTGGATACAGGAAGTTACAGCGGTGGAATTAGGGTTTTGGCTCCGTATCTGATCGTTTGGGGGTACGTAGGTATATATAGGAGGAAGGAGTACGTCGGTGGAGCAACAGGGGCCCCACGAGGGTGGAGGGCATGCCTGGGGGGGGGGGGTAGGCGCACCCCTACCTCGTGGCCTCCTCCTTTGTTTCTTGACGTGGGTTCCAAGTCTCCTGGATCATATTCGGTGAGAAAATCACGTTCCCGAAGGTTTCATTCCGTTTGAACTCCGTTTGATATTCCTTTTCTTTGAAACCCTAAAATAGGCAAAAAAACAACAATTCTAGGCTGGGCCTCCGGTTAATAGGTTAGTCCCAAAAATAATATAAAAGTGGATAATAAAGCCCAATAATGTCCAAAACAGTAGATAATATAGCATGGAGCAATCAAAAATTATAGATACGTTGGAGAAGTATCAACCAGAAGGCAAGCTTTTGGGTTTATTGGTGTCTAACAGGGGCATTGAGGCTAACCCGGAGAAAATCAAGGTGATTACGTCTTTGGCTAAGCCGGCGTGCATCAATGACGTTCAGCGGTTGGCAGGTCGTGTTGCAGCTTTAAGCTGTTTCATAAGCCAACTAGGTGAGAAGGCTATGTCATTATATAAAATGATGAAGAAAACAAATGATTTTGTCTAGAGTGATGCTGCTAACTCTGCCTTTGAAGATCTGAAAAGACAGCTCACTGAGTCACCGGTTCTTGCTGCTCCCGTTGATAAAGAGCCACGGTTGTTATATGTGGCCGCTAACACACGTGTTGTGAGTGTGGCCATTGTTGTAGAACGCAAGGAGGCTGGTAAGGAATATCCGGTTCAGCGGCCGGTTTACTACGTCAGTGAGGTACTCATTGAGTCCAAACAGAGATACCCACATTGGCAGAAACTCGTTTACGGGGTGTTCATGGCGAGCCAGAAGCTTAAGCATTACTTTTAGGGTCATCCTAGCACTGTGGTTAGCTCTGCTCCTTTAGTTGATATTATTCAAAATAGAGAAGCCAAGGGACGAGTCGCCAAGTGGGCCATTGAACTTGGGTCTCACGGTTTAAAGTACGTGCCACATACAGCCATCAAATCTCAAGCACTGGTGGATTTCATTAATGATTGGATGGAGTTGCAAATACCTAAAGAGAAGCCAGACAACACATATTGGACGATTCATTTTGATGGGTCCAGGCAATTGGAGGGCTCGGGGGCTGGAGTTGTTTTAACTTCCCCTCGAGGTGGCAAGTTTTGTTATGTGTTGCGGCTGATGTTTCCTTGTACTAACAACACAGCTGAATATGAGGCTTTACTCCATGGTCTTCGAATGGCTAAAGAAATGAGTTTAAGCCGGGTACGGTGCCTTGGTGACTCAGATTCAGTGGCTCAGCAAGTATCAGGCAAGTGGGATTCCAAGGATCCTCTCATGGCGGCTTATCACCGTGAGGTTGACGCTGTTGCTGGACACTTCAAGGGTTATCAAATGGAGCACATTGACCGCAGAAAGAACGAGGCAGCTGATGCTTTAAGCCGGTTGGGATCTCAGCGTAAGCTGGTGCCACCTAACACTTTTTTAGATGTTCTTCATAACCCTTCTGTCAAGTTGCCTACAGAGGAAGACTTGGCTGTTCCAGACCCGGAAGCACAATTGGTGGCGGCTCTTCATGTCATTCCAGATTGGACGGTGCCGTATTTGGCAGGGTGAGTTGCTGGAGGATGAGACCTTGGCTAGACAGATAACCCGGTGGTCCAAGTTAATGACAATTTCCAATGGTGAGTTGTATTATCGCAGTGTCACCGGAGCGTTTCAACGTTGTGTCTCTCCTGAAGAAGGTCAAGAAATTCTTCGTGAGATCCATGAAGGAGATTGTGGCCATCATGCCGGTTCAAAGTCTCTTGTGGCCAAGGCTTTCCGTCATGGTTTTTACTGGCTAACGGCTCACGCTGATGCAGAGGATCTGGTCAGTAGGTGTGATGGGTGTCAAAAATTCGCACGACGGGCGCACGTGCCGGCTCAGGAATTGCGGATGATTCCAATTACTTGGCCATTTGCAGTCTGGGGGCTTGATATGGTTGGACCTTTCAAAGGATTCAAAGATAAAAAGACGCACCTTTTGGTGGCAGTGTACAAGTTCACAAAATGGGTTGAGGCAGAGCCGGTCAGTAAGTGTGATGCGGCCACGGCGGTTCAATTTATGAAGAAAGTGATCTTTCGTTTTGGTTTTCCACACAACATTATTACTCACAATGGCACCAACCTGTCCCAAGGAGCTATGGAAGAGTGCTGTCAACGAGAACATATCCGGATTGATGTTTCATTAGTAGCTCACTCCCAATCCAATGGTCAAGCTGAAAGAGTCAATCAGGAAATCCTGAAAGGTCTAAAACCCCGGCTTATGGTCCCTTTACAATGGACGTCGGGTTGTTGGGTGGAAGAGTTACCCTCTGTGATATGGAGTATCAATACTACCCCTAACAGATCCACAAGTTATACGCCTTTCTTCATGGTCTATGGAGCAGAGGCAGTCCTGCCCAGTGACATCCGTCATGACTCGCCCCGAGTGGCGGCTTACGTTGAAGCTGATAATGAACAAGCCCGTCAGGATGCGCTTGATTTATTGGATGAAGAGCGTGACTTAGCAGCAGCCCACTCAGCGATTTACCAATAGGACCTGCACCATTATCATAGCCGCCGGGTTAAGTCAAGAACCTTTCAAGAAGGTGATTTGGTGCTCTGGCTCATCCAGGATCAGTCTGATGCGCACAAGCTATCTCCACCTTGGGAAGGACGCTTTGTGGTCAGCAAGAACTTGAATAACGGGTCATACTACCTTATCGATGTTCGAGAGCACAAAGACTCACGTAGGTCGGAGGAAGAGACCCGCCGGCCGTGGAATGTTGCTCAACTTCGGCCCTACTACACTTGAGCCACCGGCTCTCATAATGTACATACTTTGACATTGTATATATTATGATAAATAATAAAGCAGGACCTCTGTCCTTTTTGCCTTAATGATCACATATCTTTTTTTTTCTTAAGTATAAGATGACCAAGTGGAGGTTGATCGTATTCGAATTTAGCTTAACCCTTTTGGTCCGGCTCATGATCGTATTCGAATCTAGCCGTTAAAACCTCATGGTCACTAGGGGCTTCCTTGTCAAACATAGGTCGTATTCAAACCAAAGAGAACATAGCTGTCATAACCCTCTTGATCGGCGCAAAGCCAAACTCACTAGGGGGCTTCTTGATCGTATCCGAATCATAGCTTAACCCCTTTTGGGTCTGACTTGGATCGTATTCGAATCAGGGTCCTTAAAAACCTCACAAGGTCATTTGGGGGCTTCTTGTTCAAACATAGGTCGTATTCGAACCAAAGAGAACATAGATGTCGGTACCCTCTTGATCGGCGCAACGCCAAAGCCACTGGGGGCTACATGATCGTATTCAAATCCTAGCTTAACCCCTTTGGTCCGGTTTACTGATCGTATTCGAATCAGAAGCCTCCAAATTTTTTCTTGATGCTTGATTTACATTGTTTGAAAGATGCTCTTTTATTTTACTGGTTTTTTGTTGTATGGAATCTAACTATAAGTATGGTTTTAATTTAAACCGGCTTGGTTCTTTGACAATAAGTTGACAATGTATAACAGTCATCAGGCATATGAAGGTATTGACTTCTAAAACGATTGGGTTGTCACCCTTACTGTCCGGGTCCCATAAGCCGGCAGTCCGGAATCAAAGAACACATGTATGACATTACCGTTCATAAACAGACTTATCTGTGTTTTTTCTTTAATCAAAGGCTTTTCAGCCTTGTTTATCTTTACATCTGGCCCTGATTATTCCGCTATGGTAATTTCATAGTTATGTATTGGGTGTTTTGACCCGTCCAACGATAAACCGCCAGGACAGTTTCTCATCTTTTACATACAGGAACAGGTTTAAACGCTACAGATTTGAGAAAGGATATAAAGCATATATTGACATGATGGATAAAAACAGTCGTACGCAGTATAATATGCACGACGGCATAGGCAGAACATGCAGTTTCAAGATAGGCTATTACAAGGTGTTGGAAGCCCAAAAGGTTAAAACTGTTTTTCTCCTAAGCAGATGTTAAGCTAAGGCCGGTTCATTAAGTCTTGGCCGGATTATTTTGGACGATTATGACTCCTTCCTCGCCGGTTCATCTCCCTCCACTGGTTGGAAGCTGGGCTTGGACCAATCAAAGCAATGAAGAGCAACAAACTCAACTTCATCATCAATTAGACCAGAAGGGTCAATTTCTGGGGCAAAGGTGTGTTGGAGAACCGGCGGGATAAGATCTGTCACTTTATACGATGGAGTCGCCGTCTTTTTATTCTCAACATCAAAACCCGGTTGATACTTATCAATATTGGTCTCATCACCAAGGATAGTAGCCTGAGGACGAACTCCCCTCACACAAGCAGCAAAATCATCTTGATAAAATGGGGTCCCGTCTTCCTTAAGGCTGGGATACCCCTTGGCTACATCTGCCAGGTCTAGTTCCGGCACCCAGGCTTTGGAGTGGCTTAGAGCAGTTAGAGCTCCGGCTCTTGTGCAAGACCTCTTGACCAATTGGAATCTGGTAGGTAAGATATATAATTTCTTCAAGACATCACTCAATAGGTTTGGTCCTTGGTTGGCTGGGGAAATAATGACAAGCGCCCGTTGAGCTCCAGTGTACAGTTGCTCCACCAGGGTGTAAACCGCCTTGAGTTTTATCAAGCTGTTTTGGCTCAGATTGCTGCTCCGGGGACCTACGAGTATTTTAAAAGGTTAAGCAGGCGGCTTATATATCTGGCAAAAATAGAGTTTCAGTAAGTAATGCAACGACTCACCAAAGATTGCAGAGACCATCTGAGACACACAGTTTTTTAAACCAGTGAGCTCGGTGGTAACCTCCTTGAGAGCCGCCTCGGCTGTCTCGGCACGCTGTACCAGCAAGGTTTTTTCATCAGCCCAAGATTTTTTCTCCACATCGAAACAGGTCTTCAGTTTTCTGCTTCAGATAGGCTCAATTGGAGTTTGGAGTCGGCATTCTTTATCTCAATCTCTTGAGCCGCCAACCGGGTCTTTGCATCAGTCAGTTGAGAACCGAATTCAGTGATGGCGGTCTACAAGACATGCCCAGGTGTGTCAAACATTTATTCCAATAAAGATCATAACGATTAAAGTCCCAAGTACTTTGCAATGCAACACCACTCGGCACTTGGGGGATAATGTCTGCCAAAGCAATTTTTAAATGCACAAATGACTCTTCTATGATTAAAGTCCCAAGTGTTTTACAAATAGCAACGCTTGGCACTTGGGGGCTAATGCATGATATTAAGAAAGTTTTTTCATTCTGAGCCGGATAGCAACATTTATTTGGACTAATTCAAGATAGTTATGAAGTCAAGTACCGGTTCATTCATGATGAATTAAGCCAGCCCTTGGGGACTATAGGTGAAATTTATGCTAATCCGCTGGATTTAGGGAAAATCTAAGACAAAAGCATCAACCTATATCATAAGTCTACAGATCATTCAGGTTCATCATAATCTGGAGACTTGGGGGCTGGTAGAGTATATGTAAACTAATGAAAGTCGGAGAGCATACCTCATATTTCAGTTGCAGCTGTTTGACCATCTCAATTTCAGAGTCATGGCTGGAATGCACATGACTAAGGTATCCAGATAGCATGTCACTAACACTCAGGTGAGCATAGTGAGAGACGTCGAACCACACTTTCTGCCTTTCCAAAGCCTCTTGTTTGGCAGAGTGCCTGGCCAGTACGGTTGGATTGCCCTGCTCAACGAATCTACTACCAGTGATTAGAACGTCATTGTCAGAAGGCGCCGGTGGGTTGGCTGAGCTGGACGGCCCAACGGTGGATGGATTGAGAATGGTCTCATCAGCTGACGGCTCAAGAAGGTCTGATCGAATGTTGACAGCAAGGTATTCTGGTGCTTCAGATTGTTCAGGAGCAGGAGTTGGTATTGCCGGTTCAAGAGCAAGGTCTTTCGGGTCTTCCGCCGACTTAGCCACCCTGGCTTTCTTGGGTTTTGCTTGACCGCTAAGAAGAATTTCATGAGTCAGTATAATGATACAGATTTAAATATGCAGAAGAAAGATAATTTTGTTTACCCATGGGCAGTCTTGAAAGCCGGAAATTGAGTCTATGAAGAATCACCAGAAGAACGAGAGACCTCCCGGAAAAGTAAAATCATAATTTAAAAGAGAAAGGAAGAAGATTCATTGACAAAAGCAAAAGTCAAAGGTGAAAGAAACCTCATTCTGGCGTTTCCGAGGCGTCTTCGGTAAGCCGGAGAGCAGTTCATTGTCGTCATTGGTCCGGTCCTGACGGCGGCTCTCATGTTGCTACTTTTTCAAAAGAAAATGAGGATCCAAATAAGCCAAAGGGTGTGAAAACCTTACTTTTCGTGTTACCAGTCGAGGTTTCTGTCTTGGCAAAGGTTCTGAGTCGGAGGAAATAGTTACCTCTTCTTCTACTACCTGGCTGGCCCCCGTGTCGTCCTGGCAATAGTCAGTGTCAATAAGGTTGTTAAAAAACAGTCCAAGAGAGTCAAGGGCTACCTCCGACTCAGAAACATCATCCAACTTGAACATATCAGAAGCAGTTCTTTTCTTCTTGGACTTTCGGGTTGTCTTCTTGGCGGCTATGGTGGCGGCTCTAGCCTTCTTAGCAGCTTCATGATCCTATTTTGCCTTCCAAAAGTTAGATTTTGCCTGTAGGCAGATAACAGGTTAAAAGTCATGCAAGTACTTAACTACTGAAGGAAAAAGGGGGGCAAGGGGATTTTCCTCTGGTGCCGGGTTAAGTTTGCAGAAATGATTCAATCCAACTTTACTGCAGTCCTCGTATTTACTGTTTACGAGGGTGGTTGACATTTCAACAATGGCTTCTTTAGTCAGTTGCAAAGAGCTATGATGCAGAGGGTCATCTGGTCCTCCGGCATAGGTATACATCAAGGCAGAGCGGCGGCTCAGAGGGATGACCCGCCATGCGATCCAACAACGGATCAGATCAACTCCAGTTAGGCCGTTTCCCAATAAGGCTTGAATCCTTTTGATGGATGGGATAAGCTTCTTGCGTTCAGCAGTAGTAAGCTTGTCAGGGAGCACAAACTTAGAGTCAAGACGCTCCGCGCGATAACCCGGCATTGGTCTTTCATCAGCTAGCGACGTGTCTTTGCAATAAAACCAAGTTTGGTTCCAATCCTTGGGATGGCTTGGTAAGACTACTAAGGGAAAGACAGCACCCTGTCGGTGCTGAATCGAGATTCCACCAAGTTCCAAGCTAAGGCCGTTGGTGCATTCATTCTGGGGGTTCAAATAGAAGTACTCTCTGAAGAGTTCAACAGTAGGTTCTTCTTGAAGATAAACCTCACAGAGAACTTGAAAATTGCAGATGTTGGATATGGAGTTGGGTCCAAGATCTTGTGGATGAAGCTTGAAAAAATGCAGAACATCTCTGAAGAACTTTGATTCGGGTGGTGAAAAACCCCAGTTCATGTGATCAGTAAAGATGATGACTTCACTGTCTTTGGGCTGAGGTCGTTCTTCGGCCAGGTCAGGAGCACGATAGGACATAATGTTCTTCTCCGGCAAATATCCGATGGTGACAAAATCCTTCAAAGTGTTATTAGTGATTGTGGAAGGGACCCAGTTGCAGACTGTTGGCGCCGTTGACGGCATAATGAAAAAGGACAAGCTGAAAAGAAAGTATTTTGCCGGTTCAAATTAGTTGGTGGAATTATAGGTTAAGTGATTATAGTATAGATGAGTAATGGCGGCTTAAGTAAGGGCTAATGATATATGAAGGAAAAATGAGCCGACATGATAAGCCACCAGGGCTAAAGATATTCGAAGGTTGCCTGAGACATAATTGACTAAGTACTAAGATAAACGAGTTTCACAAGTTTTTGCTACTATTTTGGATCAAGATGGTTCAAAAAACAAAAATAAATCTAGACCTAAAAAACCAGCACAGAGGAGTTCATCAGTTCTAAGGAGGCCTTTGTACAAGGAAAAGGGATCTACTAGCATCTAAAATGGATGCAAAACAACTACCGCATGAGTTCCATGCTTCTTTTAGATCAAAGAAGGATGCGGTGGAGAAACTACAAAGAATCCGCGATGAACAACGAAGAACATAGAAAGAACTCACAAACCCTAATGCACATCTAAGGTATGAGAAAGCAAGGACTTACGGACGCAGATCTACTATGGAGGATCACCGCCGTTTCTCTGGACAAACTCAGGTTGATGCAGCGGCCAAGGTTGAGGACGACGGTGAGCGTTGCGGCGGCGGAGTTCGAGCGTTGAAAGTTGCGAGAGGAAGAAGACGATGGAAAAGGGAGAGAATGAGAAGAAGACCTGTCGTGGCTATTTATAAGGAAAGACTGATAAGTGAGCGCAACAAACGAGGAGGCCGAAACATGGTTATCCAGCTACCCAGGTGCCTTGATTTTTGGAAAGGCATTAAAGATAAAGATCCGTTAAAGATGACATGGTGGCGGGTTTCCGAAAAATCCAGAGATGACGTCATGGCGGGTTACAAGGCTTTCGCAGCAGTAAAAGATGGATTTTTTCTAAGTGTTGGAGATTGACAAGAACAAAGTTCAAATCAACCTCGGGCCTAATGTTGGGGATATGACTACCAGGCATGACCCGCCCAGGAGGGTCCGGGTCAATTACAATGGCGGGTTACTTAAAAGAAGCCCGAAGAGTATACAAGGTGATGGTTTACGATAAGGCTTGTAGTAGGCCCAAGCGCAGAGGCGGCTTAAGGCCGTAAGTGTAAACCGCCATGTATGAATAAGACTTGTAAAGTAAGGCATGTAAAAGATGTCACCGAGCCGGACACGTTGTATGAGCCGGCCGGGACTCTGTAGGCCGCAGGGCATCAATCCGTGTATATAAGGGGTTGACCCGGCGGCGGCTTAGGAGAAGAAACAGATCAAGGGCCAAGCTAGCGTGTTTTCGCTCCTTGGTCATCGAAACCTAGCAATACCACAACAACCGGACTAGGCTTTACCTTCACTGTAAGGGGCCGAACCAGTATAAACCTCTCGTGTCCTTTGTCCCGATTAACCCCTTTAAGATTCCTAGTTGCGATGGCTCCACGACTAAGTCCTTTCACTAGGACATCTATCATGACAATTCCATGACATTACTGCTCAAGTGAAGAAGCCCAAGTCTGGACCTAAGCCTGAGACTGAGTGCTTCTACTACAAAGGGACTGGTCACTGGAAGCGGAACTGCCCCAAGTATTTGGCGGATAAGAAGGATGGCAAAGTGAAAGGTATATTTGATATACATGTTATTGATGTGTACCTTACTAATGCTCGCAGTAGCGCCTGGGTATTTGATACTGGTTTGTTTCTAATATTTGCAACTCGAAACAGGGGCTACGAATTAAGAGAAGATTGGCTAAGGAAGAGGTGATGATGCACGTGGGAAATGGTTCCAAAGTTGATGTGATCACCGTCGGCACACTACCTCTACATCTACCTTCGGGATTAGTTTTAGACCTGAATAATTGTTATTTGGTGCCAGCGTTAAGCATGAACATTATATCTGGATCTCATTTGATGCGATATGGCTATTGATTTAAATCAGAGAATAATGGTTGTTCTATTTATATGAGTAATATCTTTTATGGTCATGTACCCTTGATGAGTGGTCTATTTTTACTAAATCTTGATAGTAGTGATACACATATTCATAGTATTGAAGCCAAACGATATAAGTTTAATAATGATAATGCAACTTATTTGTGGCACCGCCGTTTAGGTCATATTGGTGTAAAGCGCATGAAGAAACTCCATGCTGATGGGCTTTTGGAATCACTTGATTATGAATCACTTGATGCTTGCGAACCATGCCTCATGGGCAAGATGATAAGGCTCCGTTCTCCGGAACAATGGAACGAGCAACAGACTTATTGGAAGTAATACATACCGATGTATGCGGACCGATGAGTGTTGATGCTCATGGCGGGCATCGTTATTTTCTGACCTTCACAGATGATTTCAGCATATATGGGTATGTCTACTTGATGAAACATAAGTCTGAAACATTTGAAAAGTTCAAAGAATTTCAGAGTGAAGTGGAAAATCATCGTAACAAGAAAATTGAGTTTCTACGATCTGATTGTGGAGGTGAATATTTGAGTTATGAGTTTGGTCTTCATTTGAAACAATGCGAAATAGTTTCGCAACTCACGCCACCTGGAACACCACAGCGTAATGGTGTGTCTGAACGTTGTAACCGCACTTTATTAGATATGGTGCGATCTATGATGTCTCTTACTAATTTACCGCTATCATTTTGGGGTTATGCTTTAGAGATGGCTGCATTCACGTTAAATAGGGCACCATCGAAATCCGTTGAGACAACACCTTATGAACTGTGGTTTGGCAAGAAACCCAAGTTGTCGTTTTTTGCGATGCTCATGTGAAAAAGCTTCAACCTGATAAGCTCGAAGCCAAATCGGAGAAATGTGTCTTCATAGGATACCCAAAGGAGACTGTTGGGTACACCTTCTATCATAGATCCGAAGGCAAGATATTCGTTGATAAGAATGGATCCTTTCTAGAGAAGGAGTTTCTCTCGAAAGAAGTGAGTGGGAGGAAAGTAGAACTTGTAACATCCCAAAATTCTAAATTTTGGAATGTTATAATAAATAGATAGATTGATTGTTTGTTTGATTGTTGTGTGATTGATTGAGTGAAATTCAAAACTTTTTGAAAGTTAAATGAGAGGGAATAAAAGGACTTTCCCAAACTTTCACCTTTTGCATTTTGATCTCCGTGAATTCAAATCCTTTTCAAATACAAAACCCTCGAGAGAAGATGACATGACTTCTTCCATTTAAATAAATGAAAAGGGTTTTGAAAAGATTTGAATTTCATTTGGAAATATTTCAATTCATAAACTTCAAGCAACTCAATGATTTTCATTAGAGAAGATAAAATGACTTCTTCAAATTATATGAAATATGAGTTGGGAGTTTAAAAGGATCAAAAATTAAAATCCTTTTGAAATTATTTTCAATTTGGAGTTATTTGGGTTTTATTCAAATTATTTTTCTCCAAAAATAAAATATATGGAAAATAGGGTAACATGATTCCCTACATCAGAAAATTGGAGAGAAATAAATTTGAATTAAATTTGGTATTTTTATAATGATTTTTATTGGATTTTATTAGACCAGTAGCACTCTTTGAATTATCTGAATTTGTGTGAATTTTATTTAATGCTAGGAAAGTGTTCAGCTTGTAGAAAATCTTTTTCTGAAAATTTTGATATATTATATGCCTATATAATATTTTAGTTTATTTTGTTTTTGTTATTTTTGTTGTCTGTGAAAAATGTTTTAAAAAAATCTTTTCCGCCGACTGGGCCGGGCCAGGCCAAGCCCAGCCGAGCCGAGCCGTCCCCGACCTCACGCAGGAGGCCGGATCCCGCACGCCACCGCCGCCGCCTTGGTGTCCGAGCTGTCCCCGCCGCGGACTCCTCGCCGCCTCTCTCCTTGCCCCTCCCGTAAGCCGTCCGCCGCCCCCGACTCTTAAATAGCGGAGCCGCCCCGCCTCTCTCTCCTCCCTCACACTTCCCGCGCCGCCGCCCTCGCACACCACCGCCTGAAGCTGCTACCGCCTCCCGCTGCTGCCTCCTGCTGCTGCATCGCCCGCTCGCCTCGCCGCGCTCTTCGCCACCGCCACCGCGCCGCATCCCCGCCGCATTGCCCTCGCCGCCCCGCACCGCTTCCACCGCCGCCATCGCATAGCGCCGCCCCGAGCCGCAGACGCCGGAAACCGCCGCCACCGACGACCCACGGACCGAACCGGTATAGCCATTGCTTCGACCCGGTTTATTTAGGGGTATCTCGGTTTTTCTTTAAACCCAGTTTTCCTATTTAAATCTGTTAATTAGTAAACGTTTTCCAGTCAGTAGTTTTAGTGAATGAATTCACTATTTAGTCCTAAACAGTCAACATATTCGTTCGCTAGTGTCTCACAGCGAACGTTCGTTGTTTAGTATATTCCTTTTCTTTTTAATTTCCGCCAGGGACCCGTTTGTGAATAATTTTCTTATAGATTAGTCCCTCTGCTTCAAACGACCACAACTTTTTGCTCGTTTGTCCAAATCCAATGAAACCAACGCCCACTTCTTCGTTATGATCTCCTCTATCCAGTAAAACAACTTAAACATGTTGTTTAAATTTTAAAATTTGAATTAGATCAGATTTGAATTCAAACTTTGTTTGATCATAACTTGAGTTTCGTAACTCCGATTTAGTTGATTCTTTTTGCATATTGAAACTCTTGACCCACACTTTCTGATAAGGCCAAATTCACATAACTTTGGTACTGTTAGAAATTGTTTTATGTTGCAAGAGTTATTTGCTTGGTTTTGATGTTTTCCGAACTGTCTTCTTCGTTCTTCCCGATCTTCTGAGTGATTGCTTATGTGTGGTTACTATTGCTTGCTCACGATAGATTGAACAGAGTGTGACGAGTAGAGCTATCAAGAGTTTTGAGTGCGAATCATCTTCGTCAACCTTGCAGGCAAGTTCACACTTTGATCATATCCCCTTTCATACCCAGTTTTTATGCATTAGTTTCACCCTCAAACATTGCATGAGTAGGATTGATAACATGTGGGTACTGGGAAATAGTTGATGAGGTAGGAACCTATTGCCCTGCATTCAAACCTTGGGAGTTACTATTACGTTATGCTTATATTGCCATGCTATGCTTGTAGACGTGGATTGGGTTTTGAGAGTATTCATGACCGATGTGAGATTGTTAATTAATGGTTTACTTAAGGTGGCAACTTTAAACACACATATGGGTGGATTGAGGCACCTGGGTACTCCAGCGATTGCCTGTTTAGGCACCTGGGTATTCCAGTGATTGCCTGTTTTTTATGGACCGCCACCCAGGCTCAAAGGGATCATGAGATTATTCATACTAGAAACTTCCGTGTGCAGCCACAAGCTATTATGGGCTCTAGCATAGTTGATTAAGTCGTGTGAACTCTTAAAGTGGTAGACTAGCAGATGTAGGGGATGTAGGTGGTACGGTCTACCCATCGCAAGGTGCAAACGCTTCTGAAAGACTGTGTCTCAGTCATCCGTTTCTCAAACACCATGTAGTGCGAGAAATCCAACGGAGGAGATCGAGTCTTGTGGGGAAAAGTGCGCAAACCTCTGCAGAGTGTATAAACCAATCATGATTAGCCGTGTCCCCGGTTATGGACGTCTTGAGTATCTAGTACTTGGATTATCATGTGAATCTCATCACGTTACTTTAAATTAATTTTGTTGGGTTTAATGATGTTACTTAATTGGTATTGAGAATGCTGTCAACCATTCTCAATGTTTAACAACCACCATGATAGTTAAATAAAATTTATTCCTTTGTAGTAGGGAAAAATTGACTTTGCAAAAACACTATAACCATAGAGCTTTTCCACCAGCCAAATATGCATCTAGTGATAGCCTTTATTCATCATTATTCTATGGTGTGAATTTGCCAGTACATTCAATGTACTGACCCTTTGTGGCTGCAACGTCTCATGTTGCAGGATTTCTTACGATGAGTAAGTGATACGTTAGGGTTACGATTTCTACACTCAACTTTGCCGTTGGTGTTGATGGGAATCCACAACCTTGTTACTTCCGCTATTTGGATTGAGGTAATAGTATTTTATGTTACTTTATACATGTGATTTACCTCTGTTATAAATCCTCGAGTACTGTGTGTGTCAGCATACCGATCCAGGCATGACACTTAAGCACAGAGACTTGACCGTCTGAGGTCGGGTCGCTACAAGATGGTATCAGAGCACATGTTGACTGTAGGACGTGACCCTGGAAACTGGCAAGCCCATAGGAAAGATTTTTCTCTAAAACTTTACTTTTCAAAAAGATCTTTTACCTCTCTTCTCTTCTGAGCATATTCAAATATCCCCTTTTAGTGAGACCATACCCCCTTTTTCCTTTTGACCACACGAAGATTCGACTAAGGAGACCACTCCAAGAAGTACAAGATATCGGACAACCGAGACCATTCGGAATGAAGAGGATTTTACCATACATTATGATAATGGAAACTACAACTATTGAAGACTCTGAAGACTAGGAGAATTGGAGACTCCGAAGAATTTCCAGATTTGTGTGACCTAGGAAGGCTACCCTTATGGAACTTGGCAGACTATGGAAGTTGTCAATACCCGAGATCAAGGTGTGTCGGAGAAAGATCGGAGCATGGAGAGTTAAAAACTCAAAGTTCTGTCAAGGAAAACCCTAAGGCAGGAGATATCAACTATGGAGAGATAGCTCATGGAAATGGCAAGAGCAGAACCACGGCTATCCATGAGGTTATCGCCCGCTTATGATATTTTCACCGTGCTGATTTAAGCATGCATATGCATGGAAGGATTGAATGGTAGAAGGCTGATGGAGCACCTATCAGCAAGAGATGAAGTTTTAACCTAGGATGGTGTATCACCAGGATCTGGAGTAATACATCAAGAAGTTTAAGATGGACTTGTAGGAAGTCATATTTGACAAGGAGGCCATTTGTGAAGAACTTAGGACCCAGAAGCTGAAGTAGCCAAATTGGAGGAACAAAACCTTGAGATACCGGAGATTTGTCAGGAACTAAAGGACAGTAGGACCATGGATCATGCCAAGGGTGTTGAAACCTAGAGGTTTGGAATGCAACTCCAGAAATATTAAAGGATGTCACTAGAGACTTCGCGTCAAGAGAAATCTGGCAGAGGAACTTCACAAGCATGATCAGAAGAAGTCATCAGAGACATGAACAAGACTTGAAGAGTTAGACGACCTTGAAGATTTATTGATCTTTAGAAGACCAAACCCCTGTTATATACCTATGTTAGATGCGACGATTGTGAGCTGTCATTTGTTTGATGTTTTTCGACAGCCACAATAAAATATGTCTTTTCAAAACTATTTGGTTGTATTGTGTGTATCCCTCTCTATCTCTCTTATCTCACCCCAACCCTTGGACCCAATAGAGGATGAATGGAGATGAGCTTGTACTTTCTGGACTGATGAGTCAGTTGGAGACAGACCAATGGATTCAGAACATGGAGGATCACATGGAGAATAACCCTATAGTTGGACATGATATGACCCAGCATGCTCTTCAGTGTTTTGAAAGAGGTGCTGCTACTTGGTGGAGGATGTACCAAACCATGAAAGGATGGCAAGGAGTAACCACTTGGAAAGAATTTAAGTTGACTCTACAAAGATATCATCTTGTGTCGCAGAAGTTGAAGCCTTATGGAAAGGATATAAGGAAACCTTGTGCATGCAAGATTTGGGGAGAAGTAGGACACACCCACAAAGAACACAAGGATGAATGCCCTAATTGTGAAGGAAGTCACCCAGCTGAAGAATGCCCAACTAGGCAGATTACTTGTTTCTTGTGTGAAGGGACTACCCACTATCCTGCTGAGTGTCACGTTTACCCCATGGTACGAAGAACCGTACATCAGAAAAAAGAAGTAATGAAAGGAGCCCTCATGGAAATTTTAGAAGAAGCTATGATGAAGGAAGAGATGGAGGACACACCTAAAGAAGACCCGAGTAAAACCTGCACCAAGTCATGCTATTCATGTGGAGAAGAAGGACACATCTCCTAGAATTTTTTGAATGGGGATATAGTAGTATTCTCGACAGAGGAAGTAGAGTATGACCCACAGGAAATAGAAGCCCTAATTGGAATGGAAAAGTCCAGGAAGAGAAGCAGAGTGGATTCTAGGAAGGATCTGAGTCATATCACCTGTTATAGGTGCAAGGAGTCAGGGCACTACCTCAGCAGTTGCCCAAAAAGGAAACCTCGATACTTGTCAGAAGTAATATGTTTTAGTTGTAATGGAGCAGGGCACTTTGCCAGAGAATGCCCCAAGGAGAAGGAAACTTGTGCTAGATAGTTGAGTTTGCAACAAAAGAAATGGAGTAGCAGAAGTGAGAACATTTTCTTTTATATTGAGGTATTGAGTTGAGACATGTAATGGAAAAGCGAGAGATTGTAATCATTTGAGAATGAATAAAGTTAGCATCGTTGGTACTGATATGGATTTTATGAGTTGTTACCCTATGAAGAAGAATTTTGGCCATTTTGAGGATATGAGAAATATGGTCTATGAAAGATTTGTGCATTTTAAGGGTGGTAGTACCCTGTAAGAACCGTTGACCCCTGGAAAAGATAAGGATACTCCACTGAGTGGACTTCGGACAAAATGAATACGAGTTTTGTCTCGATATGTGTGATACCCCAAGAGTACGTAGGATAAAGTTGGAGACCGTCAGTTGTTTGGACCAAATGTGATCAAGGATTCAGAAGAGAATGTTAAGTTGATTCGAGATAGACTGAAGGTAGCTCAGTCCAGGCAGAAGAGTTATGCAGACTCAAAAACGCAAGGAGGTAGTCTATGAAATTGGAGATAGAGCATGCCTTCGTGAGTCCCCTCTGCGAGGAATTAAATGATTTGGAGTTAAGGGAAAGTTAGCCCCGAGATTTGTAGGACCATACCGAGTTTTGGAGCGTATGAGAGAAGTGGCCTACAAGTTGGAGTTACCCGAAGGACCGTCAGGAGTTCATGATGTGTTTCACGTTTCCCAGTTAAAGAAGTGCCATGAAGGGATGGCCAACATTCCCCTGTAAGGACGCTTGACCCTGGAAAGGATAATGATGTTCCATGAAGTGGAGTATGGACTTCATAAGTATAAGTTTTTAACTCGGTATGTGGGATATCCCACGAGGATGAAGAGATGAATTACTATTGGATACAAAGGAGGTATGATGTTGGAAATATGGATCAAGGGAAATTCTATGATGAGTCTGAGTAATCATGTCCTAGTTTGGTGCCAATAGAAGGAAGGAAGACAATACAATTAGATGGATTTTAAGTATGCTAGGAAGCTGGAAGTTGGGTGTTGGAATAACGATCAGTTGCCCCGAGGATGAGTTCAAGGTTTACAAGTAATGAGATGGGCCATAACCCACAGGACCAGGACCTACCAAGAAGCAATCACATTCTTGCTGAAGGAAAAAAACCTGGTAGAAGTTACAATTTTATCGACAGACGATCTTATAGGAGTAATGCAAAACCTGAGAGTTGTGAAGGAACGATAGATGTTTGTTTGGCTTGCAGAATCAATGGATTTATCCGAACCCAGTTCGTCGACAAGAGAAATTTTGCAAGGCTTGTGAGGCCTTTATTCATCATTATTCTATGGTGTGAATTTGCCAGTACATTCAATGTACTGACCCTTTGTGGCTGCAACGTCTCATGTTGCAGGATTTCTTACGACGAGTAAGTGATACGTTAGGGTTACGATTTCTACACTCAACTTCGCCGTTGGTGTTGATGGGAATCCACAACCTTGTTACTTCCGCTATTTGGATTGAGGTAATAGTATTTTACGTTACTTTATACATGTGATTTACCTCTGTTATAAATCCTCGAGTACTGTGTGTGTCAGCATACCGATCCAGGGATGACACTTAAGCATAGAGACTTGACCGTCTGAGTTCGGGTCGCTACAAGATGGTATCAGAGCACATGTTGATTGTAGGACGTGACCCTAGAAACTGGCAAGCCCATAGGAAAGATTTTTCTCTAAAACTTTACTTTTCAAAAAGATCTTTTACCTCTCTTCTCTTCTGAGCATATTCAAATATCCCCTTTTAGTGAGACCATACCCCCTTTTTCCTTTTGACCACACAAAGATTCGACTAAGGAGACCACTCCAAGAAGTACAAGATATCGGACAACCGAGACCATTCGGAATGAAGACGATTTTACCATACATTATGATAATGGAAACTACAACTGTTGAAGACTCTGAAGACTAGGAGAATTGGAGGCTCCGAAGAATTTCCAGATTTGTGTGACCTAGGAAGGCTACCCTTATGGAACTAGGCAGACTATGGAAGTGGTCAATACCCGAGATCAAGGTGTGTCGGAGAAAGATCAGAGCATGGAGAGTTAAAAATTCAAAGTTCTGTCAAGGAAAACCCTAAGGTAGGAGATATCAACTATGGAGAGATAGCTCATGGAAATGGCAAGAGCAGAACCATGGCTATCCATGAGGTTATCGCCCGCTTATGATATTTTCACCGTGCTGATTTAAGCATGCATATGCATGGAAGGATTGGATGGTAGAAGGATGATGGAGCACCTATCAGCAAGAGATGAAGTTTTAACCTAGGACAGTGTATCACCAGGATCTGGAGTAATACATCAAGAAGTTTTAACCTAGGACGATGTATCACCAGGGGGGTACCAAAATAATCCAGGAGTGTATCACTGGACAGCAGTCAAGAACATCCTGAAATACCTGAAAAGGACTAAGGATATATTTCTCGTTTATGGAGGTGACAAAGAGCTCGTCGTAAACGGTTACGTCGATGCAAGCTTTGACACTGATCCGGATGACTCTAAGTCACAAACCAGATACGTATTTCTATTGAATGGTGGAGCTGTCAGTTGGTGTAGTTCTAAGCAAAGCGTCGTGGCAGGATCTGTTGGAAATATGCCCTAGAGTCAATAATAAAATGGTTATTATTTTATTTCCTTGTTCATGATAATTGTCTATTGTTCATGTTATAATTGTGTTATCTGCAAATCGTAATACATGTGTGAATACATAGACCACATCATGTCCCTAGTGAGCCTCTAGTTGACTATCTCGTTGATCAATAGATGGTTACGGTTTCCTGACCATGGACATTGGATGTAATTGATAACGGGATCACATCATTAGGAGAATGATGTGATGGACAAGACCCAATCCTAAGCATAGCACAAGATCGTGTAGTTCGTCTGCTAAAGTTTTCTAATGTCAAGTATCTTTTCCTTAGACCATGAGATTGTGCAACTCCCAGATACTGTAGGAATGCTTTGGGTGTGCCAAATGTCACAACGTAACTGGGTGGCTATAAAGGTGCACTACGTGTATCTCCGAAAGTGTCTATTGGGTTGGCATGAATCGAGGCTGGGATTTGTCACTTCGTATGACAAAGAGGTATCTCTGGGCCCACTTGATGATGCATCATCATAATGAGCTCAATGTGTCTAAGCGGTTAGTCACGGGATCATGCATTACAGAACGAGTAAAGTGACTTGACGGTAACGAGATTGAATGAGGTATTGGGATACTGACGATCGAATCTCGGGCAAGTAACGTATCGATTGACAAAGGGAATTGTATACGGGATTGATTGAATCCTCGACATCGTGGTTCATCCAATGAGATCATCGTGGAACATGTGGGAGCCAACATGGGTATCCAGATCCCGCTGTTGGTTATTGGTCGGAGAGATGTCTCGGTCATGTCTGCATGATTCCCGAACCCGTAGGGTCTACACACTTAAGATTCGGTGACACTAGAGTTGTTATGGGAATTAGTATGCAGTTACTGAATGTTGTTCGGAGTCCCGGATGAGATCTCAGACATCATGAGGAGTTCCGGAATGGTCCGGAGATAAAGATTTATATATGGGAAGTCCTTATTCGGTAGCCAGAAGTGTTCGGGGGTTTATCGGTATTGTACCGGGACCACTGAAGGGGTTCCGGGGGGTCCACCGGGAGGGTCCACCTACCCCGGAGGGCTCTATGGGCTTAATATGGAGGGGAACCAGCCCCTAGGTGGGCTGGGCGCCGAACCCCCCCTAGGTCCCATGCGCCTAGGGTTTAGGGGAAACCCTAAAGGGGGCGCCCCCCTTGGCTTGGGGGGCAAGCCAACCCCCTTGGTTCCCGCCCCCTCTCCCTTGCCCCTATAAATAGAGGGGATGTGGGAGGGCTGCAGCACCACTTCCCCTGGCGCAGCCCTCTCCCTCCCCAACACCTCCTCCTTCGTAGTAGTGCTTGGCGAAGCCCTGCCCGAGAACCGCAAGCTCCACCACCACGCCGTCGTGCTGCCGGAGCTCTTCCTCAACTTCTCCTCTCCCCTTGCTGGATCAAGAAGGAGGAGACGTCCCCGGGTTGCACGTGTGTTGAACGCGGAGGCGCCGTTGTTCGATGCTTAGATCGGAATCAACCTCGATCTGAATCGCTGTGAGTACGGCTCCTTCATCCGCGTTCTTGTAACGCTTCCGTTTCATGATCTTCAAGGGTATGAAGATACACTCCCCTCTCTCTCGTTGCTAGTCTCTCCATAGATTGATCTTGGTGATGCGTAGAATTTTTTTAATTTCTGCAACGATCCCCAACAGTGGCATCATGAGCTAGGTCTATGCGTAGTTTCTATGCACGAGTAGAACACAAGATGTTGTGGGCGTCGATTTTGTCAATTTACTTTCCGTTACTAGTCTTATCTTGATTCGGCGGCATCGTGGGATGAAGCGGCCCAGACTGACCTTACACGTACGCTTACGTGAGACTGGTTCCACTGACTGACATGCACTAGTTGCATAAGGTGGCTAGCGGGTGTCTGTCTCTCCCACTTTAGTCGAATCAGATTCAATGAAGGGTCCTTATGAAGGGTAAATAGAAATTGGCATATCACGTTGTGGTTTTGGTGTAGGTAAGAAACGTTCTTGCTAGAAACCTATAGCAGCCACGTAAAAACTTGCAACAACAATTAGAGGACGTCTAACTTGTTCTTGCAGCATATGTCGTGTGATGTGATATGGCCAAAAGGATGTGATGAATGATATATGTGATGTATGAGATTGATCATGTTCTTGTAATAGGAATCATGACTTGCATGTCGATGAGTATGACAACTGGCAGGAGCCATAGGAGTTGTCTTAATTTATTATATGACCTGCGTGTCAATGATAATGCCATGTAATTACTTTACTTTATTGCTAACCGTTAGCCATAGTAGTAGAAGTAACAGTTGGCGAGACAACTTCATGAAGACACGATGATGGAGATGATCATGGTGTCATGCCGGTGACGATGATGATCATGGCGCCCCGAAGATGGAGATCAAAACGAGCAAAATGATATTGGCCATATCATGTCACTATTTGATTGCATGTGATGTTTATCATGTTTATACATCTTATTTGCTTAAAACGACGGTATCTTAAATAAGATGACCCCTCGCTACAATTTCAAGAAAGTGTTCCCCCTAACTGTGCACCGTTGCGAAGGTTCGTTGTTTCGAAGCACCACGTGATGATCGGGTGTGATAGATTCTAATGTTCGAATACAATGGGTGTAAGCCAAATTTACACATGCAGAACACTTAGGTTGACTTGACGAGCCTAGCATGTACATACATGGCCTCGGAACACGAGAGACCGAAAGGTCGAACATGAGTCGTATAGTAGATACGATCAACATGGAGATATTCACCATTGATGACTAGTCCGTCTCACGTGATGATCGGACACGGCCTAGTCGATTCGGATCATGTATCACTTAGATGACTAGAGGGATGTCTGTCTGAGTAGGAGTTCATTAGATAATTTGATTAGATGAACTTAATTATCACGAACATAGTCTAAAATATTTGCAATATGTCTTGTAGATCAAATGTCCCACGCTAATGTTGCCCTCAACTTCAATGCGTTCCTAGAGAAAACCAAGCTGAAAGATGATGGTAGCAACTATACGGACTGGGTCCGTAACTTGAGGATCATCCTCATAGCTGCCAAGAAAGCATATGTCCTTGAAGCCCCGCTAGGTGAAGCACCCATTTTCCCAGCAACTCAAGACGTTATGAACGCCTGGCAGTCACGTAGTGATGATTACTCCCTGGTTCAGTGCGGCATGCTTTACAGCTGAGAACCGGGGCTCCAAAAGCGTTTTGAGCAACACGGAGCATATGAGATGTTCCAAGAGCTGAAAATGGTTTTCCAAGCTCATGCCCGGGTCGAGAGATATGAAGTCTCCAACAAGTTCTACAGTTGTAAGATGGAGGAGAATAGTTCTGTCAGCGAGCGCATACTCAAAATGTCTGGGTTGCACAACCGCTTGTCTCAGCTAGGAGTCAATCTCCTGGATGACGCGGTCGTTGACAAAATCCTTCAGTCGCTCCCACCTAGCTACAAGAGCTTTGTGATGAATTTCAATTTGCAGGGGATGGAGAAAACCATTCCTGAGGTATATTCAATGCTGAAATCAGCGGAGGTGGAGATCAAAAAGGAACATCAAGTGTTGATGGTCAATAAAACCATTTGTTTCAAGAAAGGCAAGGGTAAGAAGAACTTCAAGAAGGACGGCAAGGGAGTTGCCGCGCCCGGTAAGCCAGTTGCCGGGAAGAAGCCAAAGCATGGACCCAAGCCAAAGACTGAGTGCTTTTATTGCAAGGGAAACAGTAACTGGAAGCGGAACTGCCCCAAGTACTTAGCGGATAAGAAGGACGACAATACCAAAGGTATATATGATATACATGTTATTGATGTGTACCTTACCAACACTCGTAGTAGCTCCTATGTATTTGATACCAGTGTGGTTGCTCATATTTGTAACTCAAAACAGGAGCTGCGGAATAAGCGGAGACTGGCGAAGGATGAGGTGATGATGCGCGTCAGGAATGGTTCCAAGGTCGATGTGATCGCCGTCGGCACGCTACCTCTACATTTACCTACGGGATTAGTTTTAAACCTCAATAATTGTTATTTAGTACCAGCTTTGAGCATGAACATTGTATCTGGATCTCGTTTAATGCAAGATGGCTACTCATTTAAATCTGATAATAATGGTTGTTCTATTTATATGAGAGATATGTTTTATGGTCATGCCCCGCTGGTTAATGGTTTATTCTTATTGAATCTCGAACGTGATGTTACACATATTCAAAGTGTGAATGCCAAAAGATGTAAGGTTGATAATGATAGCCCCACATACTTGTGCACTGCCGCCTTGGTCACATTGGTGTCAAACGCATGAAGAAACTCCATGCAGATGGAATTTTGGAGTCTCTTGATTATGAATCATTTGACACGTGCAAACCATGCCTCATGGGAAAAATGACCAAGACTCCGTTCTCCGGAATAATGGAGCGAGCAACCAACTTATTGGAAATCATACATACTGATGTGTGAGGTCCAATGAGCGTTGAGGCTCGCGGTGGTTATCATTATGTTCTCACCCTCACTGATGACTTAAGTAGATATGTGTATGTCTACTTAATGAAACACAAGTCTGAGACCTTTAAAAAGTTCAAGGAATTTCAGAGTGAGGTAGAGAATCAACATGACAGGAAAATAAAGTTCTTACGATCAGATCATGGGGGAGAGTATTTGAGTCACGAATTTGGCACGCACTTAAGGAAATGTGGAATTGTTTCACAACTCACGCCGCCTGGAACACCTCAGCATAATGGTGTGTCCGAACATCGTAATCGCACTCTATTGGATATGGTGTGATCTATGATGTCTCTTACCGATCTACCGCTATCATTTTGGGGTTATGCTTTAGAGACTGACGCATTCACTTTAAATAGGGCTCCGTCGAAATCCGTTGAGACGACACCGTATGAATTGTGGTTTGGGAAGAAACCTAAGCTGTCGTTTCTGAAAGTTTGGGGATGTGATGCTTATGCCAAGAAACTTCAACCTGAAAAGCTCGAACCCAAGTCGAAAAAATGCGTCTTCATAGGATACCCTAGGGAAACTATTGGGTATACCTTCTACCTCAGATCCGAAGGCAAGGTCTTTGTTGCTAAGAATGGATCCTTTCTGGAGAAAGAGTTTCTCTTGAAAGAAGTAAGTGGGAGGAAAGTAGAACTTGATGAGGTACTGCCTCTTGAACCGGAGAGTGGCGCTACTCAGGAAGATGTTTCTGTGGTGCCTGCACGGACTAGAGAGGAAGTTAATGATGATGATCATGAAACTTCGGATCAAGTTGCTACTGGACTTCGTAGGTCCACAAGGACACGTTCCGCACCAGAGTGGTACAACAACCCTGTCCTAGAAATCATGTTGTTAGACAATGGTGAACCTTCAAACTATGAAGAAGCCATGGCAGGCCCGGATTCCAACAAATGGCTTGAAGCCATGAAATCCGAGATAGGATCCATGTATGAAAACAAAGTATGGACTTTGACAGACTTGCCCGATGATCGGCAAGCCATAGAACATAAATGGGTCTTTAAGAAGAAGACATACGTGGATGGTAATGTGACCATCTGTAAGGCTCGGCTTGTCGCTAAGGGTTACCGACAAGTTCAAGGGGTTGACTACGATGAGACCTTCTCACCTGTAGAAAAGCTGAAGTCCGTCCGAATCATGTTAGCAATTGCCGCATTCTATGATTATGAGATATGGCAGATGGACGTCAAAACGGCATTCCTTAATGGTTTCCTTAAAGGAAGAATTGTATATGATGCAGCCGGAAGGTTTTGTCGATCCTA
Source organism: Triticum aestivum (assembly GCF_018294505.1). NCBI lineage: Eukaryota > Viridiplantae > Streptophyta > Magnoliopsida > Poales > Poaceae > Triticum > Triticum aestivum. The sequence continues at coordinate 458,888,443 of NC_057803.1, forward strand.
AGAATGCTGACAAGGTATGCAAGCTCCAACGCTCAATCTATGGGCTGGTGCAAGCATCTCGGAGTTGGAACATTTGTTTTGATGAGATGATCAAAGCGTTTGGGTTTACACAGACTTATGGAGAAGCATGTGTTTACAAGAAAGTGAGTGGGAGCTCTGTGGCATTTCTCATACTATATGTGGATGACATACTATTAATGGGAAATGATATAGAATTTTTGGAAAGCATAAAGGCCTACTTGAATAAGTGTTTTTCAATGAAGGACCTTGGAGAAGCTGCTTACATATTAGGCATCAAGATCTATAGAGATAGGTCGAGACGCCTCATTGGTCTTTCACAAAGCACATACCTTGACAAGATATTGAAGAAGTTCAATATGGATCAGTCCAAGAAGGGGTTCTTGCCTGTATTGCAAGGTGTGAGATTGAGCACGGCTCAATGCCCGACCACGTCAGAAGATAGAGAAAAGATGAGTGTCATCCCCTATGCCTCGGCCATAGGGTCTATTATGTATGCCATGCTGTGTACCAGACCTGATGTGAACCTTGTCGTAAGTTTGGTAGGAAGGTACCAAAGTAATCCCGACATGGAACACTAGACATCGGTTAATAATATCCTGAAGTACCTGAAAAGGACTAAGGATGTGTTTCTCGTTTATGGAGGTGATGAAGAGCTCGTCGTAAAGGGTTACGTCGATGCTAGCTTCGACACAGATCTGGATGACTCCATGTCACAAACCGGATACGTGTATATTTTGAATGGTGGGGCAGTCAGTTGGTGCAGTTGCAAGCAAAGCGTCGTGGCGGGATCTACATGTGAAGCGGAATACATGGCAGCCTCGGAGGCAGCACATGAAGCAATCTGGATGAAGGAGTTCATTACCGACCTAGGAGTTATTCCCAATGCGTCGGGCCCGATGACTCTCTTCTGTGACAACACTGGAGCTATTGCCCTTGCCAAGGAGCCTAGGTTTCACAAGAAAACCAGGCATATCAAGCGTCGCTTGAACTCCATTCGTGAAAATGTTCAAGATGGAGACATAGATATTTGTAAAGTGCATACAGACCTGAATGTCACAGATCCATTGATTAAACCTCTTCCACGAGCAAAACATGATCAACACGAGAACTCTATGGGTGTTCGATTCATCACAATGTAACTAGATTATTGACTCTAGTGCAAGTGGGAGACTGTTGGAAATATGCCCTAGAGGCAATAATAAAATGGTTATTATTATATTTCTTTGTTCATGATAATTGTCTATTGTTCATGCTATAATTGTGTTATCCGGAAATCGTAATACATGTGTGAATACATAGACCACAACATGTCCCTAGTGAGCCTCTAGTTGACTAGCTCGTTGATCAATAGATGGTTACGGTTTCCTAACCATGGACATTGGATGTCATTGATAACGGGATCACATCATTAGGAGAATGATGTGATGGATAAGACCCAATCCTAAGCATAGCACAAGATCGTGTAGTTCGTCTGCTAAAGCTTTTCTAATGTCAAGTATCTTTTCCTTAGACCATGAGATTGTGCAACTCCCGGATACTGTAGGAATGCTTTGGGTGTGCCAAACATCACAACGTAACTAGGTGGCTATAAAGGTGCACTACGGGTATCTCCGAAAGTGTCTGTTGGGTTGGCACGAATCGAGACTGGGATTTGTCACTCCGTATGACGGAGAGGTATCTCTGGGCCCACTCGGTGATGCATCATCATAATGAGCTCAATGTGTCTAAGCGATTAGTCACGGGATCATGCATTACGGAACGAGTAAAGTGACTAGCCGGTAACGAGATTGAACGAGGTATTGGGATACCGACGATCAAATCTCGGGCAAGTAACGTACCGATTGACAAAGGGAATTGTATACGGGATTGATTGAATCCTCGACATCGTGGTTCATCCGATGAGATCATTGTGGAACATGTGGGAGCCAACATGGGTATCCAGATCCCGCTGATGGTTATTGGCCGGAGAGATGTCTCGGTCATGTCTGCATGATTCCCGAACCCGTAGGGTCTACACACTTAAGGTTCGGTGACGCTAGAGTTGTTATGGGAATTAGTATGTGGTTACCGAATGTTGTTCAGAGTCCCGGATGAGATCCCAGACATCACGAGGAGTTCCGGAATTGTCTAGAGATACAGATTTATATATGGGAAGTCCTTATTCGGTTGCCGGAAGTGTTCGAGGGTTTATTGGTATTGTACTGGGACCACCGAAGGGGTTCCGGGGGGTCCACCTGCCCCGAAGGGCCCTATCGGCTGAATATGGAGGGGAACCAGCCCCTAGGTGGGCTGGGGGCCAAACCCCCTAGGGCCCATGCGCCTAGGGTTTAGGGGAAACCCTAAAGGGGGCGCCCCCCTTGGCTTGGGGGGCAAGCCAACCCCCTTGGCCGCCGCCCCCCTCTAGATCCATCTGGAGGGGGATGCCCCCCTCTCCCTTTCCCCTATAAATAGAGGGGAGGTTGGAAGGCTGCAGCACCCCTTCCCCTGGCGCAACCCTCTCCCTCCCCAACACCTCCTCCTTCGTAGTAGTGCTTGGCGAAGCCCTGCCGGAGAACCACAAGCTCCACCACCACGGCGTCGTGCTGCCAGAGCTCTTCCTCAACTTCTCCTCTCCCTTTGCTGTATCAAGAAGTAGGAGACGCCCCCGGGCTGTACGTGTGTTGAACGCGGAGGCGCCGTTGCTCGATGCTTAGATCGGAATCAACCGCGATCTGAATCGCTGCGAGTACGACTCCTTCATCCGCGTTCTTGTAACGCTTCCGTTTCACGATCTTCAAGGGTATGAAGATACACTCCCATCTCTCTTGTTGCTAGTCTCTCCATAGATTGATCTTGGTGACGTGTAGATTTTTTTTAATTTCTGCAACGATCCCCAACAGGATCTACGTGCGAAGCGGAATACATAGCTGCTTCGAAAGCAACAAATGAAGGAGTCTGGATGAAGAAGTTCATATCCGATCTAGGTGTCATACCTAGTGCATCAGGTCCAATGAAAATCTTTTGTGACAATACTGGTGCAATTGCCTTGGCAAAGGAATCCAGATTTCACAAGAGAACCAAGCACATCAAGAGACGCTTCAATTCCATCCGCGGTCAAGTCAAGGAGGGAGACACAGAGATTTGCAAGATACATACGGATCTGAATGTTGCAGACCCGTTGACTAAGCCTCTCTCACGAGAAAAACATGATCGGCACCAAGACTCCATGGGTGTTAGAATCATTACAATGTAATCTAGATTATTGACTCTAGTGCAAGTGGGAGACTGAAGGAAATATGCCCTAGAGGCAATAATAACATTGCTATTTTTATTTCCTTATATCATGATAAACGTTTATTATTCATGCTAGAATTGTATTAACCGGAAACTTAGTACATGTGTGAATACATAGACAAACAGTGTGTCACTAGTATGCCTCTACTTGACTAGCTCGTTAATCAAAGATGGTTAAGTTTCCTAGCCATAGACATGAGTTGTCATTTAATGAATGGGATCACATCATTAGAGAATGATGTGTTTGACTTGACCCATCCGTTATCTTAGCACTATGATCGTTTAGTTTATTGCTATTGCTTTTTTCATAACTTATACATGTTCCTATGACTATGAGATTATGCAACTCCTGAATACCGGAGGAACACTTAGTGTGCTATCAAACATCACAACGTAACTGGGTGATTATAAAGATGCTCTACAGGTGTCTCCGATGGTGTTTGTTGAGTTGGCATAGATCGAGATTAGGATTTGTCACTCCGATAGTCGGAGAGGTATCTCTGGGCACTCTCGGTAATACACATCACTATAAACCTTGCAAGCAATGTGACTAAAAAGTTAGTTGCGGGATGTTGCATTACGAAACGAGTAAAGAGACTTGTCGGTAACGAGATTGAACTAGGTATGATGATACCGATGATCGAATCTCGGGCAAGTAACATACCGATGGCAAAGGGAACAACGTATGTTGTTATGCGGTTCGACCGATAAAGATCTTCGTAGAATATGTAGGAGCCAATATGGGAATCCAGGTTCCGTTATTGGTTATTGACCAGAGAGATGTCTCTGTCATGTCTACATAGTTCTCGAACCCGTAGGGTCCTCACGCTTAACGTTCGTTGATGATAGTATTATATAAGTTATGTATGTTGGTGACCGAATGTTGTTTGGAGTCCCGGATGAGAACATGGACATGACGAGGAACTCCGGAATGGTCCGGTTATAAAGATTGATATATGGGATAATAGTGTTTGGTCTCCGGAAGGGGTTCCGGATATTTCCCGAAATGTTTGGGTATGAGAACACTTTATTTGGGCCAAAGGGGAAAGCCCACAAGGTTTTTGGAAAGCGCAAAAGGAAGTTTTGCGGAGTCCAGGGGCAGACCCCAGACGCCGGGAACCTTGGCGTCTGGTCCTGGAGTCCGAGAAGGACTCTTGCCTTTAGGGTGAAACCGACTTTGTGTACGTTTTTCTCCAAGTTTTGACCCCAAGACTCAACATATAAATAGAGGGGTAGGGCTAGCACCCAAGACACATCAAGAAACACCAAGACGTGTGCCGGCAACCCCATCACCTCTAGTTTATTCTCCGTCATAATTTTTGTAGTGCTTAGGCGAAGCCCTGCGGAGATTGTTCTTCACCAACACCGTCACCATGCCGTCGTGCTGCCGGAACTCATCTACTACGTCGCCCCTCTTGCTGGATCAAGAAGGCGAGGACGTCATCGAGTTGAACGTGTGCTGAACGCGGAGGTGCCATACGTTCGGTACTTGATCGGGACGGATCGTGAAGGTGTACGACTACATCAACCGCGCTGATAAACGCTTCCGCTTTCGGCCTACGAGGGTACGTAGACACACTCTCCCCTCTCGTTGCTATGCATCTCCTAGATAGATCTCGCGTGATCGTAGGAAAATTTTAAAATACTGTGTTCCCAACACTGCACACACGTGCATGCCGAACTGCATAGCCGCACTGCATAGCTGCGCTGCACCATAGGGTGGATCCATTCTTATAACACTCGTGACCGAACGGGGGTTGGCCGGGGCAGAATAAGACCTTTTTGTGTCTAAAATAAGGCCCTTAGGGATTGTTTGGTTAGTTAGTACTTAGAGAACTAGTTAAATACGTACGTGTTTTAGGCCGTAACAAACTAAATCTTTGTTTGGCTGTTCCAACTAATCCATGGATAAGTATTACTTGGTTTTTCTAATAAGATGAAAAGTAAGTAAACAGATTTTGCTAAAAATCCTCCCAAAACTCGTTTTTCTAAAAACGAATCGCTTATCATCACTATCCAAACAACCACTAAGGGTGTTAGGAGAATAGGCCCACCCTAAATAA